>NW_027207049.1:0-63517 GCF_032191515.1 Phaenicophaeus curvirostris | reverse complement strand
GGGAGCCTCAGGCTGGACCCCCAACACCCCCCCCCCCCCCCCCCCCCCCCCAGTTTTCTCTTAAAAACACACAAGAACGACGCCTCCACAGTTTATTGCTGAGTTAGGCACAGGCCGAGGGGACGCAGCCAGAGAGGACCCCAAAAAAATGAGACAAGGAGCCCCCCAAAAATCACACGGGGGCCCCAAAACCCCACAGGGACCTGCAACCCCCTCCTTTGCTGCCCCTTCTGCCCCACAGGGGCCCCTCAACCCCCACACTCCCTGACCCTCTTGCCCTCTAAGACCCCCCAAAACCCCTAGTGGTCCCCTCTGACCCCCCAAAATCCCACAGGGACCCCTCAAAACCCCCAGGAACACCCCAAAACCCCCACAACCCCCCCCCTTGCTGCCCCTTCTGCCCCATAGGGGCCCCCCAAATCCCCCCTCCCTGCCCCTCCTGCCCCTTAAGACCCCCCAAAATCCTCCAGGCACCCCTCAAAACCCCTAACGGTCCCTCTGACCCCAAGGATCCCCCAAAACCCCACAGGGACCCCCCTTGCTGCTCCTTCTGCCCCATAGGGGCCCCCCAAATCCCCCCTCCCCGCCCCTCCTGCCCCCTAAGCCCCCCCAAAATCCTCCAGACACCCCCCAAAACCCCTAACGGTCCCCTCTGACCCCCAAGGATCCCCCAAAACCCCACAGGGACCCCCCAAAACCCCACAGGGACCCCCCCCCTTGCTGCCCCTTCTGCCCCACAGCAACACCCCAAAAGGCCCTCAAAGGATGACGGGGGGGGGTCCCCTCCTTTTCACAGGTGGGGGGTTGTGCCCCCCCAGTTTTGGGGTGCAGCAGCAGGGCCCTCCCCCCACCTCACTGGGGGACAGGAACCCCCCAAAACCCCCAGGGACCCCCCTTGCTGCCCCTTCTGACCCCACAGGGGCCCCCCAAATCCCCCCTCCCTGCCCCTCCTGCCCCCTAAGACCCCCCAAAATCCCCCAGACACCCCTCAAAACCCCTAACGGTCCCCACTGACCCCCAAGGACCCCCCAAAACCCCACAGGGACCCCCCAAGACCCCCAGGGACCCCCCCCTTGCTGCCCCTTCTGCCCCACAGCAACACCCCAAAAGGCCCCCAAAGGATGACGGAGGGGTCCCCACCTTTTCACAGGTGGGGGGTTGTGCCCCCCCAGTTTTGGGGTGCAGCAGCAGAGCTCTCCCCCCCCAGCCCGGCCCCCACCCCACTGGGGGACAGGAACCCCCCAAGACCCCCAGGGACCCCCCCTTGCTGCCCCTTCTGCCCCACAGGGCCCCCCAAATCCCCCCTCCCTGCCCCTCCTGACCCCCCAAAATCCTCCAGGCACCCCTCAAAACCCCTAGTGGTCCCCTCTGACCCCAAGGACCCCCCAAAACCCCAAAGGGACCCCCAAAACCCACAGGGACCCCCCCTTGCTGCCCCTTCTGCCCCATAGGGGCCCCCCAAATCCCCCTCCCTGACCCTAAGACCCCCCAAAATCTCCCAGGCACCCCTCAAAACCCCTAGTGGTCCCCACTGACCCCCAAGGACCCCCCAAAACCCCAAGGGGACCCCTCAAAACCCACAGGGACCCCCAAGACCCACAGGGACCCCCCCTTGCTGCCCCTTCTGCCCCACAGCAACACCCCAAAAGGCCCCCAAAGGATGACGGGGGGGGTCCCCTCCTTTTCACAGGTGGGGGTTGTGCCCCCCCCAGCCTTGGGGTCCAGCAGCAGGGCCCTCCCCCCCCAGCCCGGCCCCCACCCCACTGGGGGACAGGAACCCCCAAGACCCCCAGGACCCCCCCTTGCTGCCCCTTCTGCCCCACAGGGGCCCCCAACCCCCCTCCCTGACCCTCCTGCCCCTTAAGACCCCCCAAAATCCTCCAGGCACCCCTCAAAACCTCTAATGGTCCCCACTGACACCCAAGGACCCCCAAAACCCCGAAGGGACCCCCCTTGCTGCTCCTTCTGCCCCAGAGGGACCCCCCAACCCCCCCTCCCTGCCCCTCCTGCCCCCCAAGACCCCCCAAAATCCTCCAGGCACCCCTCAAAACCCCTAACGGTCCCCACTGACCCCCAAGGACCCCCCAAAACCCACAGGGACCCCCCAAAACCCCCCAGGGACCCCCCAAGACCCCCAGGGACCCCCCCTTGCTGCCCCTTCTGCCCCACAGCAACACCCCAAAAGGCCCCAAAGGGTGACGGGGGGGTCCCCACCTTTTCACAGGTGGGGGGTTGTGCCCCCCCCAGTTTTGGGGTGCAGCAGCAGGGCTCTCCCCCCCAGCCCGGCCCCCACCCCACCGGGGGAAGGACGTAGACGTGGCCGTCGTGGAGGCGGCGAGGACTCAGCTCCCCGAGCTGCGCGTTGCTCCCCGCCAGCCCCCCGAAACCCCACAGCTGGCAGCGGGGCTCTTGCCCTGCCTCCCCACCACCAGCACCCCCTCGGGGCCCCCCCCTCGTAAAAAATCACCCCAAAACCTCTCCCCAACCCCCCCAGAATCCGGGGGGTGGAACAGGTTGGGGATCTCGGGGTCTCGGCGACACGAAGGGCTCACGGCTCGCAAACCCAATAAAACACCTAAAAAAGAAAGAAAGGGGGGGTCACATCATCACTTTAGGGCCCCCCCAGATTGAAAGCAACCCCCCCGGCACCTTTTTAGGGTGCCTGCGCCCCAAAATTACCCGTCAGCACAGCCCAATGAGCTTTGTGGCCGCGCCGACAGCAGGGCTCGTGGTTGCTGTCTTCGTCGTAGCTGGGGGGGGGGGGGTGGGTTAAGGAGGCGAAATAGAAGAAATTGGGGTGCCCCCCCCCCCCAAAAATGAAGTGGAAGGATACGGGACGAGGAGGGGGAGCCCCGAAACGAGGTGGCGCAGCACGCGGGGGCGGTTGGGTCCGTCTAAGCCCCCCGAAATCACCTCGGCGCGGCACGGGAAAAGCTCTTGGGCCAGCGAGGCCATGTCAGAAACTTTGGGGGGACGGGGGAAAAAATGGGGTGCCGGGGGGGGGGAATTTGGGGGTGAGGGGGGGTGAGGATCCCACCCAGACCCTCTCGTCCCCCCAAAATGCTTTTAGGACCTCCCCAAATCCCTCTTCAACCCCACTCCAAACCCCTTTAGCATCCCCAATCTCCTTCTAGAACCCCCCAAAACCACATCAGGCCCCCCCCATCCTCTCTAGCAGACCCCCCCAAACCCTTCTAGGACACCCCCAAAAACTTCTAGGACACCCCCAAAACCCCTTTAGACCTCCCCACCCCCTCTAGGACCCCACCAGCCTCCCCCAAAACCCCACTAGGACTCCCCAAACCCCTCTGAGACCCCTCCAAACATCACTAGGACCCCCCAGCCCCCCCCAACTCCTCTGAGACCCCTCCAAACACCACTAGGACCCCCCCAGCCCCCCCAAACCCCTCTGAGACCCCTCCAAACACCACTAGGACCCCCCCAGCCCCCCCAAACCCCTCTGAGACCCCTCCAAACATCACTAGGAACCCCCAGCTCCCCCAAAACCCTCTGAGACCCCTCCAAACCCTTCTAGGACCCCCCCACCCCCCCCCGAAAACCCCACTAGGACTCCCCAAACCCCTCTGAAACCCCATCAAACATCACCAGGACCCACCCAGCTCCCCCCAAACCCCTCTGAGACCCCCCCAAACATCACTAGGACCCCCCCAGCCCCCCCAAACCCCTCTGAGACCCCTCCAAACACCACTAGGACCCCCCCAGCTCCCCCAAACCCCTCTGAGACCCCTCCAAACACCACTAGGACCCTCCCAGCCCCCCCAAACCCCTCTGAGACCCCTCCAAACATCGCTAGGAACCCCCAGCTCCCCCAAAACCCTCTGAGACCCCTCCAAACACCACTAGGACCCCCCCAGCCCCCCCCAAACCCCTCTGAGACCCCTCCAAACACCACTAGGATCCCCCCACCCCCCTCAAACCCCTCTGAGACCCCTCCAAACATCACTAGGACCCCCCCAGCCCCCCCAAACCCCTCTGAGACCCCCCCAAACATCACTAGGACCCCCCCAGCCCCCCCCAAAACCCCACTAGGACTCCCCAAACCCCTCTGAGACCCCTCCAAACACCACTAGGACCCCCCCGGTTCCCCCAAACCCCTCTGAGACCCCCCCAAACCCTTCTAGGACCCCCCCAGCTCCCCCAAACCCCTCTGAGACCCCCCCAAACATCACTAGGACACCCCCCCCTCCCCCCCAAACCCCACTAGGACTCCCCAAACCCCTCTGAGACCCCTCCAAACATCGCTAGGACCCCCCCAGGCCCCCCAAACTCCTCTGAGTCCCCTCCAAACATCACTAGGACCCTCCCAGCCCCCCCCAACTCCTCTGAGACCCCTCCAAACACCACTAGGACCCCCCCAGCCCCCCCAAACCCCTCTGAGACCCCTCCAAACATCACTAGGACCCCCCTAGCCCCTCCAAACCCCTCTGAGACCCCTCCAAACATCACTAGGACCCCCCCCAGCCCCCCCAAACCCCTCTGAGACCCCTCCAAACCCTTCTAGGACCCCCCCAGCCCCCCCCAAAACCCCACTAGGACTCCCCAAACCCCTCTGAGACCCCATCAAACATCACCAGGACCCACCCAGCTCCCCCCAAACCCCTCTGAGACCCCCCCAAACATCACTAGGACCCCCCCAGCCCCCCCAAACCCCTCTGAGACCCCTCCAAACACCACTAGGACCCCCCTAGCCCCCCCAACCCCTCTGAGACCCCTCCAAACACCACTAGGACCCCCCAGCCCCCCCAAACCCCTCTGAGACCCCTCCAAACACCACTAGGACCCCCCCAGCTCCCCCCAAACCCCTCTGAGACCCCTCCAAACACCACTAGGACCCCCCCACCCCCTCAAACCTCTCTGAGACCCCTCCAAACATCACTAGGACCCCCCCAGCCCCCCCAAACCCCTCTGAGATCCCCCCAAACATCACTAGTACCCCCCCAGCCCCCCCCAAAACCCCACTAGGACTCCCCAAACCCCTCTGAGACCCCTCCAAACACCACTAGGACCCCCCCGGCTCCCCCAAACCCCTCTGAGACCCCCCCAAACCCTTCTAGGACCCCCCCAGCTCCCCCAAACCCCTCTGAGACCCCCCCAAACATCACTAGGACCCCCCTCCCCGTCCCCCCCAAACCCCACTAGGACTCCCCAAACCCCTCTGAGACCCCTCCAAACCCTTCAAGGACCCCCCCAGCCCCCCCCAAACCCCACTAGGACTCCCCCAAACCCCTCTGAGACCCCTCCAGACATCACTAGGACCCCCCCAGCCCCCCCCCCAACTTCCCTCCAGGCCCCCCCAAACCTGAGAACATCTCCCCCCGGGCGGTGAAGCCCCTGGCCCGCGCGGTGGCCAGCAGCTGGGCCAGCTCCACGCCGTGGGAGGGGGCCAAGAGCCACCCCGCGAGCCACAGGGCAACCAGCCCACACCTGGGGGGGGAATAAAGATAATGGGGGGGGGGGTGGCAAGGGCACCCCTATAATGTGTCCCCCAACCCCCCCCAATACTCACTGTGGTCCATCTTGGATGAGGGGGGGGACGGGGCGGTGGAAAAGGAGCCACTGCAGGGGCGCGGTGAGGCTGGGGGGGGAGGCATGTTGGGACCCCCCCAGTGACACCCCCGCCCCCAGTAACACCCCCCCCAGTTCATACTGGGAGCAAGACTCCTCTCTCCAGTTCAGACTGGGGGCAGGACTCCTCTCGCCAGCTCATACTGGTGCCAGTACCCCCCCACCAGTTTATATTGGAATCCCCCCCCAGTTCATATTGGTCTCAGTACCCCCCCCAGCTCATACTGGAACCACCCCCAGTTCATACTGGTCCCAGTACCCCCCAGCTCACACTGGTCCCAGCACCCCCCCAGCTCACACTGATCCCAGCACCCCCCCCAGCTCATACTGGTCCCAGCACCCCCCCCAGCTCATACTGGTCCCAGCACCCCCCCCAGCTCACACTGGTCCCAGCACCCCCCCAGCTCATACTGGTCCCAGTACCCCCCCCAGCTCATACTGGTCCCAGCACCCCCCCAGCTCACACTGATCCAGCACCCCCCCCAGCTCATACTGGTCCCAGCACCCCCCCCCAGCTCCCACTGGTCCCAGCACCCCCCCAGCTCACACTGGTCCCAGCACCCCCCCAGCTCACACTGGTCCCAGCACCCCCCAGCTCACACTGGTCCCAGTACCCCCCCAGCTCACACTGGTCCCAGCACCCCCCCCAGCTCGTACTGGTCCCAGCACCCCCCCAGCTCACACTGGTCCCAGCACCCCCCCCAGCTCACACTGGTCCCAGCACCCCCCCCAGCTCGTACTGGTCCCAGCACCCCCCCAGCTCACACTGGTCCCAGCACCCCCCAGCTCACACTGGTCCCAGCACCCCCCAGCTCACACTGGTCCCAGCACCCCCCCAGCTCCCACTGGTCCCAGCACCCCCCCCAGCTCACACTGGTCCCAGCACCCCCCAGCTCATACTGGTCCCAGCACCCCCCCAGCTCACACTGATCCCAGCACCCCCCCAGCTCACACTGGTCCCAGCACCCCCCCCAGCTCACACTGGTCCCAGCACCCCCCAGCTCACACTGGTCCCAGCACCCCCCCAGCTCACACTGGTCCCAGCACCCCCCAGCTCACACTGGTCCCAGTACCCCCCCCAGCTCACACTGGTCCCAGCCCCCCCCAGCTCACACTGGTCCCAGCACCCCCCAGCTCACACTGGTCCCAGCACCCCCCCAGCTCACACTGGTCCCAGCACCCCCCAGCTCACACTGGTCCCAGTACCCCCCCCAGCTCACACTGGTCCCAGCACCCCCCAGCTCACACTGGTCCCAGCACCCCCCCAGCTCACACTGGTCCCAGCACCCCCCAGCTCACACTGGTCCCAGTACCCCCCCCAGCTCACACTGGTCCCAGCACCCCCCAGCTCACACTGGTCCCAGTACCCCCCCCAGCTCACACTGGTCCCAGTACCCCCCCCAGCTCACACTGGTCCCAGCACCCCCCCAGCTCACACTGGTCCCAGCACCCCCCCAGCTCACACTGGTCCCAGCACCCCCCCAGCTCACACTGGTCCCAGCACCCCCCCAGCTCACACTGGTCCCAGCACCCCCCAGCTCACACTGGTCCCAGTATCCCCCCCAGCTCACACTGGTCCCAGCCCCCCCCAGCTCACACTGGTCCCAGCACCCCCCCAGCTCCCACTGGTCCCAGCACCCCCCAGCTCACACTGGTCCCAGCACCCCCCCAGCTCACACTGGTCCCCATACCCCCCCAGCTCACACTGGTCCCCGTACCCCCCCAGCTCACACTGGTCCCAGCACCCCCCCCAGCTCACACTGGTCCCAGCACCCTCCCCAGCTCACACTGGTCCCAGCACCCTCCCCAGCTCACACTGGTCCCAGCACCCCCCCAGCTCACACTGGTCCCAGCACCCCCCCAGCTCACACTGGTCCCAGTACCCCCCCCAGCTCACACTGGTCCCAGCATCCCCCAGCTCACACTGGTCCCAGCACCCCCCCAGCTCACACTGGTCCCAGCACCCTCCCCAGCTCATACTGGTCCCAGCACCCCCCCAGCTTACACTGGTCCCAGCACCCCCCCAGCTCATAATGGTCCCAGCACCCCCCCAGCTCACACTGGTCCCAGTACCCCCCCAGCTCATTCTGGTCCCAGCACCCCCCCAGCTCATACTGGTCCCAGCACCCCCCCCAGCTCACACTGGTCCCAGCACCCCCCCCAGCTCACACTGGTCCCAGCACCCCCCCCAGCTCACACTGGTCCCAGCACCCCCCCAGCTCACACTGGTCCCAGCACCCCCCCAGCTCATACTGGTCCCAGTACCCCCCCAGCTCACACTGGTCCCAGCACCCCCCAGCTCACACTGGTCCCAGCACCCCCCCAGCTCACACTGGTCCCAGTACCCCCCCAGCTCACACTGGTCCCAGCACCCCCCCCAGCTCGTACTGGTCCCAGCACCCCCCCAGCTCACACTGGTCCCAGCACCCCCCAGCTCACACTGGTCCCAGTACCCCCCCAGCTCCCACTGGTCCCAGCACCCCCCAGCTCACACTGGTCCCAGCACCCCCCCAGCTCACACTGGTCCCAGTACCCCCCCCAGCTCACACTGGTCCCAGCCCCCCCCAGCTCACACTGGTCCCAGCACCCCCCCCAGCTCATACTGGTCCCAGCACCCCCCCACCTGTCCCTCCTCCTCCTCAGCAGGTCCCGGATCGCCCCCTCCTCCCCCAGCTCGGCCCCCGCCCTCTCCAGCGCCTCCCGCAGCACCGGCCGATGGGGGGGGGGCGGCTGCGGGGGCGGGGGGGGTCCTGGCGGTGGGGGGGGGCCCTCGGGCTGAGCCATGTGGGGCGGGGGGGGGGGGCTCGGGCGGAGCCATGAGGGCGCGGGGGGGGGGGCGGGGCGGGAATGGCGAGAGGTGATTGGGCGGGAAAGCTGCCGGTCAGGAGAGGCGCGAGCTGATTGGTCATGGGGAGGGAGGGGGCGGGGCTTAGGCATAAATCTGAGTTCTGATTGGAGAACGCGGCTGTCAGTCTGCGCCAGGCGCGCTCTGATTGGAGTAGGCGGGACTTAGGGTGTGGGGTCCCAGTATGAACTGGGAGGGGGTTCCTGGGTCCAGTATGAACTTGGGAGGGGGGTGTGTGGTCCCAGTATGAACTGGGAGCGCGGCCCTGGGTCCAGTAGGAACTGAACTGGGGTGTGTGTGGTCCCAGTATGAGCTGGGAGGGGGGTCCTGGGTCTAGTATGAACTGGGGGGTGTGTGGTCCCAGTATGAACTGGGGTGGTGGTGGGGGCTGGGTCCAGTATGAACTGAACTGGTTGGTGTGTGGTCCCAGTATGAACTGGGAGGGGGGCCCTGGGTCCAGTATGGACTTGGGAGGGGGGTGTCCTAGTCCCAGTATTGAGCTGGGGTGGGGGGTATGGGGTCCAGTATGAACTGGGAGTGTGTGTGGTCCCAGTATGAACTGGGAGGGGGGTCCTAGTCCCAGTATTGAGCTGGGGGGGAGTGGGGGGAGCGGGTCTGGGCTCCAGTATTGAATTGGGGGGGGTCTGGGGGCCAGTGTGAACAGGGTCCCTAGTCCCAGTATTGAACTGGGGAGGGTCCTGGGTCCAGTATGAACTGGGGAGGCTGAGGCTGCGGGCTGCCCTCTGATTGGACCACGCGTCTGTCAATCAGACTGAGTCGCTCTCTGATTGGTGAATCCGACTCTCAGTTTGGAGGCTCTGAGCTCTGATTGGTCGAGAGCCCCGGTGGGCGGGGCTTAGGGCTCCTCCCCGCGCTCTGATTGGCGGCTGCGGGCGCGCACGCGGGTGAGGAAGCGGCGGGAGCTGCTGGTGAGGGCTGGGTGGGATTGGGGGGGAGCCTTGAGGGGTTTGGGGGTGTTGAGGGGCTCCTAGAGGGGTTTGGGGAGGTCCTAGAAGGGTTTGAGGGGGTCCTAGAGGGATTTGGGGGGGACTGAGGGGGACCTGGGGGGCCCCCGAGGAGCTTGGGGGTGTTGAGGGGGTCCTGGAAGGGTGGGGTGGTATCCTAGAGGGATTTGAAGGGGTCCTAGGGGAGTTTGAGGGGGTTCTAGAATGGTTTGGGGGGGCCTGGAGGGGGTTGGGGGCGTCTGAGGGGATCCTAGAGGGGTTTGGGGGGTCTGAGGGGTCCTAGAGGTATATAGGGGGTGTCCTAGAAGGGTTTGAGGGGGTCCTGGAGGGATTTGGGGGGGACTGAAGGGGTCCTGGAGGGGCCTGGGGGGCCCCCGAGGAGCTTGGGGGTGTTGAGGGGGTCCTGGAAGGATGGGGGTTGGTCCTAGAGGGGTTTGAGGGGGTCCTAGGTGGGTTTGGGGGGGCCCTGGAGGGGGCTGGGGGCCAGCTGAGGGGATCCTAGAGGGGTTTGGGGGGGTCTGAGGGGTCCTAGAGCGGTTTAGGGAGGTCCTAGAAGGGTTTGAGGGGGTTCTGGAGGGATTTGGGGG
This sequence comes from Phaenicophaeus curvirostris, assembly GCF_032191515.1. Taxonomy (NCBI): domain Eukaryota; kingdom Metazoa; phylum Chordata; class Aves; order Cuculiformes; family Cuculidae; genus Phaenicophaeus; species Phaenicophaeus curvirostris. The sequence continues at coordinate 53,534 of NW_027207049.1, read as the reverse complement.
GGACTGAAGGGGTCCTGGAGGGGCTTGGGGGGCCCCGAGGAGCTTGGGGGTGTTGAGGGGGTCCTGGAAGGGTGGGGTGGCGTCCTAGAGGGGTTTGAGGGGGTCCTAGCGGGGTTTGAGGGGGTCCTAGAAGGGTTTGGGGGGGCTCTGGAGGGGGTTGGGGGGCGGCTGAGGGGATCCTAGAGGGGTTTGGGGGGGGTCTGAGGGGCCCTAGAGGGGTATAGGGAGGTCCTAGAAGGGTTTGAGGGGGTTCTGGAGGGATTTGGGGGGGACTGAAGGGGGCCTGGGGGGCCCTTGAGGAGTTTGTGGGTGTTGAGGGGGTCCTGGAAGAGTTTGGGGGGGGTGCTAGAGGGGTGGGAGGGGGTCCTAGGGAGGTTTGAGGGGGTCCTAGAGGGGTTTGGGGGGCTCTGGAGGGGGTCATAGAGAGGTTTGGGGGGCTCTGAGTGGGCCCTAGAGGAGGCTGCGGGGATGTGAGGGATTAGGGGGGTTTGAGGAGCGCCTAGAGGGCTTGGGGGGTTCTTCTAGAAGGCTTGGAGGGTCCTAGAATGGTTTGGGGGGATCTTGGGGGGTCCTAAAGGGGCTTTGGGAGGGTCCAGGGGGGGTCTAGGGTCACTTGGAGGAATGGGGGGGTGGGAGCTGAGGGGGATCAAGCGTGTCGGGGGGTTTGGGGGGGGGGGGGCTGAAAGGGATGGGGGGTAGTCAGGGGGGTTTTGGGGTGTAGCTTCTCCCCCATCAGCCCCCCCAATTCTCCTTCTTCTCCTCCCCGGCCAGCGAACAGCCCCCCACCCCCCCAAAAAAAAGAAAATGGCAGTGCAGGAGGCGCGTCCCAACCACACCATCTACATCAACAACCTCAACGAGAAGATCAAGAAGGATGGTGAGGAGGCAGGGGGCGAGTTTGGGGGGTCCATAGGGTCGGGGGGGATCCTAGAGGGACCAAAGGGTCATTCGGGGGATCCTGGGAGGGGTCTGAGAGGGACCAAGGGGTTGTTTCAGGGGGATTTGTGGGATTTTGATGGGGCCTGGGGGTTTAGGGGGAGCTTGGGGGGTCTGAGAGGGACCAAGGGGTTGTTTGGGGGGGGTCTGGAGGTTTAGAGGGACCTCGGGGGGGGTCTGAGAGGGGCCAAGGGGTTGTTTTGGGGGGACTCATGGGGTTTTGGCTGGGTCTAGGGGTTTAGAGGAAGCTTGGGGGGTCCAAGAGGGACCAAGGGGTGGTTCTGGGGGGACTCATGGGGTTGTGGGGGGGTCTGGGGCTTTAGAGGAGGTCTGAGAGGGACCAAGGGGTTGTTTCGGGGGGACTCATGGGGTTGTGGGGGGGTGTGGGGCTTTAGAGGAGGTCTGAGATGGACCAAGGGGTTGTTTTGGGGGGGTCTGGAGGTTTAGAGGGACCTTGAGGGGGTGCGAGAGGGACCAAGGGGTTGTTTTGGGGGGGACTCATGGGGTTTTGGGGGGGTGTGGGGCTTTAGAGGAGGTCTGAGATGGACCAAGGGGTTGTTTTGGGGGGGTCTGGAGGTTTAGAGGGACCTTGAGGGGGTGCGAGAGGGACCAAGGGGTTGTTTTGGGGGGGACTCATGGGGTTTTGGGGGGGTGTGGGGCTTTAGAGGAGGTCTGAGATGGACCAAGGGGTTGTTTTGGGGGGGTCTGGAGGTTTAGAGGGACCTTGAGGGGGTTTGAGAGGGACCAAGAGGTTGTTTCGAGGGGACTCATGGGGTTTTGGTGGGGCCTCGGGGTTTAGAGGGAGCTTGGGGAGGTCTGAGAGAGACCAAGGGGTTATTTTGGGGGGTTTGGGAGTTTCTGGGAGGTTCCTGGTGGATTTTTTGGGGCCCCCCCTCACCCTCTTGTCTCGTTTTCCCCCCTCCTAGAGTTGAAGAAGTCGTTATACGCCATTTTCTCCCAGTTCGGCCAGATCCTGGATATCTTGGTGTCGCGGAGCTTGCGGATGCGAGGCCAGGCGTTCGTCATCTTCAAGGAGTTGAGCAGCGCCTCCAACGCCCTGCGCTCCATGCAGGGCTTCCCCTTCTACGACAAACCCATGGTCAGCACCCCAAAATCCATCCAGGGCACCCCTAAAAATCCGCTCGGACACCGTAAATCTCGGTGGGACCTCGGAAAGTTTGGTAGATGCGCCACAAATCCCAGCGGGGCCTTCAAAACCCAGGCAGTTCCACTTAAAAACCTTCTTAGAAGACGCCAAAATGCCACGTGGAGCGCCCCAAAATTCACCCAGACGCCCCAAAATTCACCCAGACACCCCAAAATTCATCTGGATCCCAGTGGGAGCCCCCAAAGCCTGGCAGATCTACCTTAAATCCTAGCAGGGTCTTCAAAACCCAAGCAGATCCGCTTAAAACCTTCATAGACGACACCAAAATCCACTTGGAGCACCCCAAAATCCTATCTATGCCCCCCAAAACCCCAATGGAGTCCCCCAAATGCTTATAGAGCCCCCCAAAACCCCCATGGAGGCCCTAAAATGCCTAAAGAGTCCCCCAAACCCTCAATAGAGCCCTCAAAATCCTACCTACTTCCCATGGAGCCCCCCAAATCCCCATGGAGCCCCCCAAATGCCTCTAGAGCCCCCCAAAACCCCCATGGAGGCCCTAAAATGCCTCTAGAGCCCCTCAAAACTCCCATGGAGCCCTCCAAATGCTTCTAGAGCCTCTCAAAACTCCCCTGGAGCCCTCCAAATGCCTCTAGAGCCCCCAAAACCCCCCTGGAGGCCCTAAAATGCCTCTAGAGCCCCCCAAAACCCCCATGGAGGCCCTAAAATGCCTCTAGAGCCCCTCAAAACTCCCCTGGAGCCCTCCAAATGCCTCTAGAGCCCCTCAAAACTCCCCTGGAGCCCTCCAAATGCCTCTAGAGCCTCTCAAAACTCCCCTGGAGGCCCTAAAATGCCTCTAGAGCCCCTCAAAACTCCCCTGGAGCCCTCAAAATGCCTCTAGAGCCCCCCAAAACCCCCATGGAGGCCCTAAAATGCCTCTAGAGCCCCCCAAAACCCCCATGGAGGCCCTAAAATGCCTCTAGAGCCCCCCCAAACCCCCGTGAAGGCCCTAAAATGCCTCTAGAGCCCCTCAAAACTCCCGTGGAGCCCTCCAAATGCTTCTAGAGCCTCTCAAAACTCCCCTGGAGCCCTCCAAATGCCTCTAGAGCCCCCCAAAACCCCCGTGGAGGCCCTAAAATGCCTTTAGAGCCCCTCAAACTGCCAACTATGACCTCCAAATCCCCATGGAGACCCCAAAATCCTCCCTGAGACCCCCAAACGCCTATAGAGCCCCCCAAAACTCCTCGGTCTCCTCTGGCAGCGCATCCAGTACGCCAAGACGGACTCGGACATCATCGCCAAGATGAAAGGCACCTTCGTGGAACGCGACCGCAAGCGGGAGAAGCGTAAACCCAAAGGCCAGGATGCTCCGGCCACCAAGAAAAGCGCCGCCGGCACCGCAGCCCCGGCCCAGGGCGCCGTAGCCGTGAGTTTGGGGCTTCGGAGGGCAGTATGGAATCTATAGAGCTCCTCTAGGATCTCTCTACAGCATTATACGGTCTCTATAGGGCTCCTACACAGCCTAATAGGACTCGTGTATCTTGTATAGCGCCCCGTAGACCCCGTATAGGGCTCACATATTCTCTAGGAGGACCCAGACACCCCTACAGGGATCCCTAGAGGGGCCCAGAGACCTATAGGGCTCATATATTCTCTCTAGGACCCCCCAGACTCTCTTAGGGCCCCACAGACCCCCTATAAGGCACCCCCCACCCCCCGAACCCCTATAGGGCCTCTATACCCTCATAGGACCCCCCTTCAAGAGCTCCCCAGCCCACACTGGAGCCCCCAGCTCCCTATAAGATCCTCTCAAACCCTACAGGACCCTACCCAGCCTCCTATAGAACCCCTGTAACCCTACAGGACACCCCTAAACACCTCCTTACCCCACACAAGACCCCCCTCAACCCCTTATAGAACCCCTATACGTCCATCGGTCCCCCCAAAAAGCCTCCTTACCCCAAACAAGATCCCCCTCAACCCCTTATAGAACTCCTATACCTCCATAGGGCCCCCCCAAACACCTCCTTACCCCTCACAAGACCCCCCTCAACCCCTTATAGAACCCCTATAGCCCCATAAGACCCCCACAAACACCTCCTTACCCCACACAAGACCTCCTCTACCCCTTATAGAACCCCTATACCCCCATAGGGCCCCCCCAAACACCTCCTTACCCCACACAAGATTCTCTCAACCTCCTATAGAACCCCTATAGCCCCATAAGACCCCCACAAACACCTCCTTACCCCACGCAAGACCCCCCTCAACCCCTTATAGAACCCCTATACCTCCATAGGGCCCCCCCAAACACCTCCTTACCCCACACAAGACCCCCCTCAACCTCCTATAGAACTCCTATACCTCCATAGGGCCCTCCCAAACACCTCCTTACCCCTCACAAGATCCCCCTCAACCCCTTATAGAACCCCTATATCCCCATAGGCCCCCCCCAAACACCTCCTTACCCCACACAAGACCCCCCTCAACCCCTTATAGAACCCCTATATCTCCATAGGGCCCCCCCAAACACCTCCTTACCCCTCACAAGACCCCCCTCAACCCCCTATAGAACCCCTATATCCCCATAGGGCCCCCCCAAACACCTCCTTACCCCACACAAGCCCCCCCAACCCCCTATAGAACCCCTATACCCCCATAGGACCCCCCCAAACCCTCCGATTCCTGTCCCGCAGGGGATGGCGATGGCGCAGGCACCGCGGATGCTGCACCACATGGGGGGGCAGCCCCCTTACCTGCCCCCTCCAGGCATGATCCCCCCTCCCGGCATGGCCCCCCCGGGCGCCGTGGCCCCCACCGCCGTCCTGCCAGGCCAGCTCCCCGCTTCGCAGACCGTGAGTACCCCCAAAACCCACTCCAAATGAGCCCAAACCCCAATTTTGGGGGGGGGGGGGGTACGGGGGGGTGCTGATTTCAGAGGGGGCTGAACCTGCTTTTTCACTTCCCTCCCCACCCCAGCTCTCGGAGAACCCCCCCAACCACATCTTGTTCCTCACCAACCTCCCCGAGGAGACCAACGAGCTGATGCTCTCCATGCTCTTCAACCAGTGAGTGGGGGGGGGGCTCTGTGAGGATTTTGGGGGGATCCATGCGGGTTTTGGGGACATCCAGGGGAAGTTTGGGGGGCATTCATGGGGATTTTGAGGGTTTTGGGGGGCCCTGGAGGGATTTGGGAGGGCTCAGCTTGGTTTTGGGGGGATCCGGGGGGGGCTTGGTGGGATCCACGTGGGTTTTGGGGCCATCCAGGGGAGGTTTAGGGGGATTCATGGGGATTCTGGGGGGCCCTGGAGGGATTTGGGAGGGCTCAGCTTGGTTTTGGGGGGGAACCAGGGGGATTTTGAGAGTTTTGGGGGGATTCATGGGGATTTTGGGGGGCCCTGGAGGGATTTGGGAGGGCTCGGCTTGGTTTGGGGGGGATTCAGGGAGATTTAGGGGGCATCCAGAAGGATTTAGTGGAATTCCAGGGGGTTTGGGGGGCTCCTCTGCAGTTTTGGGGGGCTCTGTGAGGGTTTTGGGGGCAACCAGGTGAAATTTGGAGGGATTCATGGGCATTTTGGGGGTCCCTGTAGGGATTTCAAGGGCTTGGCTTGGTTTCGGGGGGATCCAGAGGAGATTTTGGGGGGTTCCAGGGGGTTTGGGGGGGGCTGTGAAGGGATTTGGGGGGGCCTCTCTGCAGTTATAGGAGCATCCAGGGGGTTTTGGGGACATCGATGAGGATTTTGGGGGAACTTTGGGGTTTTTGGGGGGGCTGGATTGGATTTTGGGGTGCCCTTCACCCCTTCCCATTCTTTTTTCCACATTCCTGTGGTTCAGAGAGGTTTTGGGGGGTTATTTGTGTGGATTTGGGGGAGTTTTGGGGCGCTGTGGGGTGTTTTAGAGGGGGCTGAACAGGCTTTTTTGGGGGAGGGTGTCTGGTTTGGATTCTGGGGTCCCCTTCCCCCCTTTTCCCCCTCTTTTTTCCACATTCCTGGGGTTCAGGGAGGGGTTTTGGGGTGCTCTGGGTGTATTTGGGGGAGTTTTGGGGCTCTGTGGGGTGTTTTGGACCTCGGGGGGTTTTGGGGTGGCCAGGTTGGAATTTGGGGTCCCCTTTTTCCCGCCCTTTTTGTTTTCCCGCCCTTTTTGTTTTCCCGCCCTTTTTGTTTTCCCGCCCTTTTTGTTTTCCCGCCCTTTTTCCCTTCATGGTTTCCATATTCCTTGACTTCAAGGAGGTTTTTTGGGGTCCTCTCTATGGATTTGGGGGAGTTTTGAGGCCCTGTGGGATGGTTTGGGGGTCGCTGAGCAGTTTGGGGGGGGACTAGTTGGATTTTGGGGTCCCCTTCACCCCTTTTTTCCCTCAGATTCCCAGGGTTCAAGGAGGTTCGCCTCCTCCCGGGCTGTTTTGGGGTGCTCTGTGAGGATTTAGGGGAGTTTTGAGGCCCTGTGGGATGGTTTGGGGGTTGCTGAGCAGTTTGGGGGCGGGGAGCTAGTTGGATTTTGGGGTCCCCTTCACCCCTTTTTCCCTCAGATTCCCAGGTTTCAAGGAGGTTTGCCTCATCCTGGGCCATTTTGGGGTGCTCTGTGTGGATTTGGGGGAGTTTTAGGGCCCTGTGGGATGGTTTGTGGGTCGCTGAGCAGTTTGGGGGGGGCAAGCTGGATTTTGGGGTCCCCTTCACCCCTTTTTTCCCTCAGATTCCCAGGTTTCAAGGAGGTTCGCCTCGTCCTGGGCCATTTTGGGGTGCTCTGTGTGGATTTGGGGGAGTTTTAGGGCCCTGTGGGATGGTTTGGGGGTCGCTGAGCAGTTTGGGGGGGGCAAGCTGGATTTTGGGGTCCCCTTCACCCCTTTTTTCCCTCAGATTCCCAGGTTTCAAGGAGGTTCGCCTCGTCCTGGGCCATTTTGGGGTGCTCTGTGTGGATTTGGGGGAGTTTTAGGGCCCTGTGGGATGGTTTGGGGGTCGCTGAGCAGTTTGGGGGGGGCAAGCTGGATTTTGGGGTCCCCTTCACCCCTTTTTTCCCTCAGATTCCCAGGTTTCAAGGAGGTTCGCCTCGTCCCGGGCCGCCACGACATTGCTTTCGTGGAGTTTGAGGGCGAGGTGCAGGCGGGGGCGGCGCGCGAGGCCCTCCAGGGCTTCAAGATCACCCAGAGCAACGCCATGAAGATCTCCTTCGCCAAGAAGTGACCCCCCCGCACCCCAAATTCCCCCCCTGAACCCCCAAAACCCCCTGCCCCCTCCCGAAGGTAAGTTTGCCCTGAGGCGACCGACCCTTCGCCCCCCCCCCCTTCTTTTTTGGCCCCTACCCCCCTTTTTTTGCTCCACCCCCTTTTTACCCCCCTATTTTTTTTACCCCCACCCTTTTTACCCCCATTTTTTACCCCCATCTCCCTTTTTACTGCTTTTTTTTAGCCCCCCCCCCTTTTTTTTTTACCCCTGCTCCCCATTTTACCCCCTTCCCTCTCCCTTTTGCCCCCCACCTCCCTTTTTTTACCCCCACCCTTCTCCTTTCCCACCCCCTCGCCTCATTTTGCCCCCCCCCTCACTGCCAAACAGGGGGGGCCGGGCCCCCCAGCATTGTACCCAGGGTCTCTCTGCAGACATTGCACCTGGAGCAGGCCCCCCCCCCAAAAAATAAAGAATTAACCCCCCCCTGTGGTCCAGGTTGTGTTTTTTGGGGATGCTGGGGGAGTTATGGGGCCAAGGGGGTGGGATTTTTTTTGGGGGGGGGGTGCTGTGGGCGTGGATTTAAGGGGATTTAGGATTTTGGGGGCCAAACCGGGGGGGGTGTCACGGTTTTGGGGGGGTCCCTGGCCCCCAGGACCCTCTCAATCCCCCTAAGATACCCACAAACCCTCAAAACGCCCCCCAGATCATCTTGAACACCCCCCAGGATCCCCAAAACTCCCCTCAACCTCCCCCCAGGACCCTCTCAACCCCCCCAAGACCCCCCCAAAACCTCCTTAAAATGCCCCAACCCCCCTCATGACCCCCCCAAACCCCTCCCAGCTCCCTCTCAAGACCCCCCCCCAAACCCCTTCCAGCTCCCTCTCAACCCCCCAAGACCCCCCCAAACCCTCCTCAAGATGCCCCAAACCCCCCATAACCCCCCCAGCTCTCTCTGAGCCCCCCCAAGACCCCCCAAACCCTCCTCAAGATGCCCCAAACCCCCCATAACCCCCCCAGCTCTCTCTGAACCCCCCAAACCCTCCTCAAGATGCCCCAAACCCCCCATAACCCCCCCAGCTCCCTCTCAACCCCCCAAGACCCCCCCAAACCCTCCTCAAGATGCCCCAAACCCCCCATAACCCCCCCAGCTCCCTCTGAGCCCCCCCAAGACCCCCCCAAACCCTCCTTAAGATGCTCCAAACCCCCCATAACCCCCCCAGCTCCCTCTCAACCCCCTAAGACCCCCCCAAACCCCCCATAACCCCCCCAGCTCTCTCTGAACCCCCCCAAGACCCCCCAAACCCTCCTCAAGATGCCCCAAACCCCCCATAACCCCCCCATCTCCCTCTCAACCCCCCAAGACCCCCCCAAACCCTCCTCAAGATGCCCCAAACCCCCCATAACCCCCCCAGCTCTCTCTGAGCCCCCCCAAGACCCCCCAAACCCTCCTCAAGATGCCCCAAACCCCCCATAACCCCCCCCAGCTCCCTCTCAACCCCCCAAGACCCCCCCAAACCCTCCTCAAGATGCCCCAAACCCCCCATAACCCCCCCAGCTCCCTCTGAGCCCCCCCAAGACCCCCCCAAACCCTCCTTAAGATGCTCCAAACCCCCCATAACCCCCCCCAGCTCCCTCTCAACCCCCTAAGACCCCCCCAAACCCCCCATAACCCCCCCAGCTCTCTCTGAACCCCCCCAAGACCCCCCCAAATCCTCAAGATGCCCCAAACCCCCCATAACCCCCCCAGTTCTCTCTGAACCCCCCCAAGACCCCCCAAACCCTCCTCAAGATGCCCCAAACCCCCCATAACCCCCCCAGCTCCCTCTCAACCCCCCAAGACCCCCCCCAAACCCTCCTCAAGATGCCCCAAACCCCCCATAACCCCCCCAGCTCTCTCTGAGCCCCCCCAAGACCCCCCAAACCCTCCTCAAGATGCCCCAAACCCCCCATAACCCCCCCAGCTCCCTCTCAACCCCCCCAAGACCCCCCCAAACCCTCCTCAAGATGCCCCAAACCCCCCATAACCCCCCCAGCTCTCTCTGAACCCCCTCAAGACCCCCCCAAATCCTCCTTAAGATGCCCCAAACCCCCCATAACCCCCCAGCTCTCTCTGACCCCCCCCAAGACCCCCCAAACCCTCCTCAAGATGCCCCAAACCCCCCATGACCCCCCAACCCCCTTCCAGCTCCCTCTCAACCCCCCCAAGACCCCCCCAAACCCCCCATAACCCCCCAGCTCTCTCTGAACCCCACCCAAGACCCCCCCAAACCCTCCTCAAGACACCCCAAGCCCCCCATAACCCCCCCCAGCTCTCTCTGAGCCCCCCCAAGACCCCCCCAAACCCTCCTCAAGACACCCCAAGCCCCCCATAACCCCCCCCAGCTCTCTCTGAGCCCCCCCAAGACCCCCCCAAACCCTCCTCAAGATGCCCCAAACCCCCCATAACCCCCCCCCAGCTCTCTCTGAACCCCCCCAAGACCCCCCCAAACCCCCCCATAACCCCCCAAACCCCTCCCAGGACCCTCTCAACCCCCCCAAACCCCCCCCGGATGCCCCCAAAATGGCTTTTTGGGGAGGAATATTGTCTCCTCGAGACCTTCCTGGGCTGCTCCTGAGTTGGGGGGGCACCTGATTTTGGGGGGAAAGCCCCTGTTTTGGGGGGAGACGCTTGGTTTGGGGGGTTTGTTTGCAAGCCAGACCCCCCCCCCACCTCCAGCTTTGTTCGAGGGGGGGTTGATTATTAACCACAGTCACAAACGGCTGGAGGGGAACGACCCCATGACCACTGTCCGTGTGTCCTGGGGTGGCCTGAGCTCCAAGAGCCCCAAAAGACCTTTGGAGCTGCTGGAATTAAGGACAAAGTTGGGGGGTTATAACAAAGCGGGGGGGTTAATAGCGAGGGGGGGGGGGGCAATGGAGGCAAACGGGGCGCTGAGCGTCGCCCTGGCGCTGAGTTTTGGGGGGCTGCTCGTCCTCTGGAGCCGCCGCCACCGGGCGAAGAACCTTCCTCCTGGTCCCATCCCGTTGCCCATCGTGGGGAACCTTCTCCAGGTGAAGGTGACCCAACTCATCGCCTCCCTCCGCAAGGTGATTTGGAGGCCTTCGAGGTGGGGGGGGGGATCTCCTTTAGAACCTCAACCTCCTCCCTTGGTGAACCCCTAAAATCCTTCTCGTTGCAGCTGAGCGAAACCTACGGCCCCATCTTCACCTTCCACTTGGGTTCTCGACCCTGCGTCGTCCTCTCGGGCTACCGGATCCTCAAGGAAACCCTCATCGACCGAGCCGAGGAATTCAGCGGCCGCGGGGACTTCCCGGCCGTCCAGCAGTGGAGTCATGGCAACGGTGAGGCCCCAGGAAGGGTTTTTGGGGGGCACCAGGAGGGTTTCACCCCATTGGGGTGGGATTCACCCCATTTTAGGTGCCATTGATGGAGCTGTGGAGCTCCCAGTGGTGTTTGACCCCATTTTTGGGGTGTCCTCCTCCATTTTAGGTGGCATTGATGGAGCTGTGGAGCTCCCACTGGTGTTTGACCCCATTTTTGGGGTGTCCTCCTCCATTTTAGGTGCCATTGATGGAGCTGTGGAGCTCCCAGTGGTGTCTGACCCCATTTTTGGGGTGTCCTCCTCCATTTTAGGTGCCATTGATGGAGCTGTGGAGCTCCCAGTGGTGTCTGACCCCATTTTCGGGGTGTCCTCCCCCATTTTAGGGATCGTTTACGGCACCGGCGAGCGCTGGCGCCAGCTCCGCCGCTTCGCCATCACCACCCTCAAGAGCTTCGGGATGGGCAAGCGCAGCGCGGAGGAGCGGGTCCGCGAGGAGGCCCAGCACCTTCTCCAGCACCTCCAGGAGACCCACGGTACAACCTCCCCACCCCACGTTGGGGTTCCTCACCCCAACTTCTACACAGAAGCTCCTCAATGATCTTCTTGGAGCGTGGGACCCAAAACTGAAGCAGGATTCGAGGTGCGGCCTCACCAGCACGAAGTCCAGGGGGACGATCCCTTTCCTGCATCCGGGATTGATCCAAGCTAGGGACCTGGTGGCCATGGATCCAGCCCAACCAGATCCCTCTGGAGACCCTCCCTGCCCTCCATCCGTGGATCCAGATCCCTCTGGAGACCCTCCCTGCCCTCCATCCGTGGATCCAGATCCCTCTGGAGACCCTCCCTGCCCTCCAGCCATGGATCCAGATGCCTCTGGAGACCCTCCCTGCCCTCCATCCGTGGATCTGATCCCTCTGGAGACCCTCCCTGCCCTCCATCCGTGGATCCAGATCCCTCTGGAGACCCTCCCTGCCCTCCATCCGTGGATCTGATCCCTCTGGAGACCCTCCCTGCCCTCCAGCCATGGATCTGATCCCTCTGGAGACCCTCCCTGCCCTCCAGCCATGCATCTGATCCCTCTGGAGACCCTCCCTGCCCTCCAGCCGTGGATCCAGATCCCTCTGGAGACCCTCCCTGCCCTCCAGCCATGGATCCAGATCCCTCTGGAGACCCTCCCTGCCCTCCAGCCGTGGATCTGATCCCTCTGGAGACCCTCCCTGCCCTCCAGCCGTGGATCCAGATCCCTCTGGAGACCCTCCCTGCCCTCCAGCCGTGGATCTGATCCCTCTGGAGACCCTCCCTGCCCTCCAGCCATGGATCTGATCCCTCTGGAGACCCTCCCTGCCCTCCAGCCGTGGATCCAGATCCCTCTGGAGACCCTCCCTCCCCTCAGAGCTGGACCCAACCTTGTGACCAACCTCCAAGGGTTTATCTCTCTCCACAGCCAACACGCTCGACCCCCCCCAACTTTGTATTTTAGGAGAACCCTTTGACCCCACGTTCCTGCTGAGCTGCGCCGGTTCCAACATCATCTGCTGGTTGGTTTTTGGTGAGCGCTTCGAGTACGGAGACGAGCGCTTCCTCACCCTCATGGGCCTCATCAACGCCAACTGGAAGCTGATGAGCTCCACTTGGGGCCAGGTAGGAACTTGAGGAGCTTCCTCCCCATGTCCTGTGTCCTTCACCCTCTTCGCGCTCTCTTCGTCCTCTCTTCATCCTCTGTCCTTATCCTTCTTGTTCTTGTTCTGGTTCTTCTTGTTCCTCTTCTTGTTGTTCTTGTTCTTCTTGTTCTTGTTCTTCTTCTTCATTTTCTTTTTCTCTTCTTTTTCTTCTTCTTGTTTGTTCTTCTTCATCTTCATCTTCATTTTCTTTTTCTTCTTTTTCTTCTTCTTCTTCTCCTTCGTCATCTTGTTCTTCTTCTTCTTCTCCTTCTTGTTCTTCTTCATCATCTTGTTCTTGTTCTTGTTCTTGTTCTTCTTCTTCTTCTTCTTTTTCTTCTTCATCATCTTCTTGTTCTTCTTGTTCTTCTTGTTCTTCTTTTTCTTCTTCATCATCATCTTCTTCTTCATCTTCATCATCTTCTTCTTGTTCTTCTTCTTCTTCTCCTTCTTTTTCTTCTTCTTCTTCTCCTTTTTTCTTCTTCTTCTTCTCCTTCTTCATCATCATCTTCTTCTTCATCTTCATCATCTTCTTCTTCTTGTTCTTCTTCTTCTCCTTCTTTTTCTTCTTCTTCTTCTCCTTCTTTTTCTTCTTTTTCTTCTCCTTTTTTCTTCTTCTTCTTCTTCTTCTTCTTCTTCTTCTTCTCCTTCTTCTCCTTCTTCTCCTTCTTCTTCTCCTTCTTCTTCTTCTTCTTCTTCTTCTTCTTCTTCTTCTTCTTCTTCTTCTTCTTCTTCTTCTTCTTCTTCTTCTTCTTCTTCTTCTTCTTCTCCTCCTTCTTCTCCTTCTTCTCCTTCTTCTTCTTCTTCATCAACATCTTCTTTTTTTTCTTATTCTTCTTTTTCTTCTTCATCATCTTCTTCTTCTTTTTCTTCTTCTTCTTTTTTTTCTTCTTCTTCATCATCATCATCTTCTCTTTTTTTCTCCTTCTTCTTCTCCTTCCTCTTGTTCCTCTCCCTCTTCCTCATCCCCTTCCCCTTCCCCTTCCAGCTTCTCTTCATCTTCCCCACCATCATGCGCTTTGTGCCGGGGCCGCACCGCCGCATTTACACCAACTACTTGCGCCTCGCCGACTTTGTGGACAAGCAAGTGCGCAAGCACCGCGAGACCTTGGACCCTCAAAACCCGAGAGATTTCATCGACTGCTTCCTCCTCAAGATGCAGCAGGTACGCGGCCCCCTCCTTTCCCACCCCTCGTTCCCTCAGCGCCGCCCGAGCCGGCCTCACCCGGCGCCGCTCGGCAGGAGGAAGGGAACCCGGCCACGCACTTCACCGAGGACACGCTCTCCAAAACCACCGTCAACCTCTTCTTTGCCGGGACCGAGACCGTCAGCTCCACGCTCAAATACGGGCTGCGCATCCTGCTCCGGCACCCGGAGGTGGAAGGTGCGTGGGGCGGCCGGGGGGCAGCGGGAAGTGGGGCTGGGGCCGCGTTTCATTCAGAGAATCAGAGAGTCACAGAGTCACCAGGTTGGAAGGGACCCACCGGATCCTCGAGTCCCAACCGTCCCCATCGACCACTGACCCGTGTCCCTCAGCACCTCGTCCACCCGACCCTTAAACCCTCCAGGGTTGGGACTCAACCCCCTCCCTCTTCCAGTGACCAATGATCCTATGAAATCATGATCTCATGAAATATTTATTCTAATGTCCATCCTGAGGCTCCCCGGGTGGAGCTGGAGGCCGTTCCCCCTCGTCCTGTCCCCTCGGGAGAAGAGCCCAGCTCCCTCCTCTCCACAACCTCCTCGCAGGGGAGTTGGAGAGAGCAACGAGCTCTCCCCTCGGCCTCCTCTTCTCCAGCTCCCTCAGCCGCTCCTCTTCTTCTCCAGCCCCTTCCCCAGCTCCGGGCTCTTCTCCGGAGGCTCCAGGCCCTCCAGGTTCTCCTCGGGGCCCAGAGCTGCCCCCAGGATTCGAGGTCGGGTCTCCCCCAGAGGCCGAGGGAGAAGAACCTCCCTGGGGGCTGCTCCAAGCCAAGATGCCCTTGGCCTTCTTGGCCCCCTGGGCCCCTGCTGGCTCGTGTCCCACCCGACCCCCCCAGGTCCTTCTCCTCCAGGGCCCTTTCCAGCCGCTCTTCTCCTCGCAGGGAGCTGCCCGGGGCTGTTGTACCCGAGGGCAGGACCCGGCGTTCGGCCTGGTCGCCCCTCACCCCCCCTTTTCCCCTCCAGCGCGGCTCCACGAGGAGATCGACCGTGTGATCGGGCGGCAGCGCGGGCCCCGCATGGAGGATCGCAGCCGCATGCCGTACACCGACGCCGTCATCCACGAGATCCAGCGCTTCGCGGACATCGTGCCCATGGGGGTGCCCCACACCACCACCCGCCACGTCCAGCTCCGCGGTTACAGCATCCCCCAGGTACCGGCCCGGCCAAACGGCTACCTGCGCCGCCCAGGGGGCTGCGGCTGCGGCCCTGGGGACCGCAGGGGGCACAGAGCATCCTCGGAGGCCGCAGCTGCATCCCTGGGGGCTGCGGCTGCATCCCTGGGTACCACAGCGGGCACAGAGCATCCCTGGGGGCTGCGGCTGCATCCCTGGGTACCACAGAAGGAACAGAGCATCCCTGGGGGCTGCGGCTGCATCCCTGGGGGCTGTGGCTGCATCCCTGGGTACCACAGAGGGCACAGAGCATCCCTGGGGGCTGTGGCTGCATCCCTGGGTACCACAGAGGGCACAGAGCATCCCTGGGGGCTGCGGCTGCGTCCCTGGGTACCACAGAGGCCACAGAGCATCCCTGGGGGCTGCGGCTGCATCCCTGGGTACCATAGCGGGGCACAGAGCATCCCTGGGGGCTGTGGCTGCATCCCTGGGTACCACAGCGGGCACAGAGCATCCCTGGGGGCTGCGGCTGCATCCCTGGGGGCTGTGGCTGCATCCCTGGGTACCACAGAGGGCACAGAGCATCCCTGGGGGCTGTGGCTGCATCCCTGGGTACCACAGCGGGCACAGAGCATCCCTGGGGGCTGCGGCTGCATCCCTGGGGGCTGTGGCTGCATCCCTGGGTACCACAGAGGGCACAGAGCATCCCTGGGGGCTGTGGCTGCATCCCTGGGTACCTGTGGCTGCATCCCTGGGTACCACAGCAGGCACAGAGCATCCCTGGGGGCTTGTGGCTGCATCCCTGGGTACCATAGCGGGCACAGAGCATCCCTGGGGGCTGCGGCTGCATCCCTGAGGGCTGTGGCTGCATCCCTGGGGGCTGTGGCTGCATCCTGGGTACCATAGCGGGCACAGAGCATCCCTGGGGGCTGCAGCTGCATCCCTGGGTACCACAGAGGGCACAGAGCATCCCTGGGTACCTGTGGCTGCATCCCTGGGTACCACAGAGGCCACAGAGCATCCCTGGGGGCTGTGGCTGCATCCCTGGGTACCACAGCAGGCACAGAGCATCCCTGGCTTTTCTTTTGAGTTCTGGGGGGGCACTTTCCCCGGCCCCCAATCCCCTTTTTTTTTTCTCTCCTCTCAGGGCATGAACGTCATCCCGTTGCTCTGCACCTCGCAGTTCGACCCCAGCCAATTCGCCAACCCCGAAACCTTCGACCCCCGGCCACTTCTTAGACGCCGACGGGCGCTTCAAACGCAACGAGGCCTTCATGGCTTTCTCGGCAGGTGAGCAGGAGGAGGGGGAGGCGCCAAAACCGAGGCGTTTTTAGACTTTTTTACATCTATTTCGACTTTTTTACATCTATTTTGAATTTTAATCTATTTTTTCCTCGCCGTGGCAGGGAAAACGGGTGTGCTTGGGCGAAGGGCTGGCGGCCATGGAGCTCTTCATCTTCCTCACCACCATCCTCCAACATTTCCAGCTCGAAGCCGAGGACGATCCGGCCACCATCGACATCTCCCCCGAGTCCAGCGGCTTGGGCAACATCCCCCGCCCTTATCGCTTGGCCCTTCGCTCACGCTGAGACCCCCCCCCTGCCCCCCGAAATCAAAAAAAACACCCCCCAAAGCAGAAACAAACAAAAAAAAACCCCTTTCTGCTTTCTCCACTGGAATCGCTGCTTTGCGAGCCCCTCACGAAGAGTTGGGGGCTGCGGGGGCAGCTCAGAGCCAGAAAAAGGCTTTTTGGGGGGGGGGCTTTTCAGGGGGACACGGTTGGGGGGGACAGTTTAGGGGGGAACATGACTTGGGGGGACACAGTTTGGGGGGGGACAGTTTAGGGGGGGACATGGTTTGGGGGGAACATGGTTGGGGGGGACAGAATTTGGGGTGGATATGGTTTTGGGGGGGACACGGTTTGGGGGGGACACGATTTGGGGGGGACACGGTTTGGGGGGACACGGTTTTGGGGGGGACACGGTTTGAGGGGGACACAATGTGGAGGGAACATGGTTTGGGGGGGACACGGTTTAGGGGGGGAACCGATTTGGAGGGGGACAGTTTGAGGGGGGGACAGGGTTTGAGGGGGCCACGATTTGGGGGGGGGACATGATTTGGGGGAATGGTTTTGGGGGGGGACACGATTTGGGGGGGGGCAGTTTAGGGGGAACACGATTTGGGGGGGACACAGTTTTGGGAGGACACGGTTTGGGGGGGACACAATTTGGGGGGGGACATGATTGGGGGGGCAGTTTAGGTTTAGGGGGAACACGATTTGGGGGGACACAGTTTTGGGGGGACACGGTTTGGGGGGACACAATTTGGGGGGGACACGGTTTGGGGGGACACGGTTTTGGGGGGGACACGGTTTAGGGGGGGACACAATGTGGAGGGAACATGGTTTGGGGGGGACACGGTTTAGGGGGGGACACGGTTTGGGGGGGGACACGATTTAGGGGACATGATTTGGGGGGGGACATGATTTGGGGGGGAACCGATTTGGAGGGGGACAGTTTGGGGGGGGGACAGGGTTTGAGGGGGCCACGATTTTGGGGGGGGACATGATTTGGGGGAATGGTTTTGGGGAGGGACACGATTTGGGGGGGGCAGTTTAGGGGGAACACGATTTGGGGGGACACAGTTTTGGGGGGGACAGTTTAGGGGGGACATGGTTTGGGGCGAACATGGTTGGGGGGGACAGAATTTGGGGTGGATATGGTTTTGGGGGGGACACGGTTTGGGGGGGACACGATTTAGGGGACATGATTTGGGGGGGACATGATTTGGGGGGGAACCGATTTGGAGGGGGACAGTTTGAGGGGGGGACAGGGTTTGAGGGGCCACGATTTGGGGGGGGACATGATTTGGGGGAATGGTTTTGGGGGGGGACACGATTTGGGGGGGGCAGTTTAGGGGGAACACGATTTGGGGGGACACAGTTTTGGGGGGACACGGTTTGGGGGGACACGGTTTTGGGGGGGACACGGTTTGGGGGGGACACAATGTGGAGAGAACATGGTTTGGGGGGGACACGGTTTAGGGGGGGACACGGTTTGGGGGGGGGGGGAACACAGTTTGGGGGTTCAGGATCAGCCCCCAGGGATCTGGGGCTCCTGGATCTGCCCCCCCCATTTCTTCCCCCCCAACGATGCTGCAACCAGGAGAGACTGAGAGGGACTTTATTGGGGGGGGGTGTGGAATTCCCAAGGGGTTCTCCCTTTTGGGGTGTCCCTGGGGGGGGGTTCTCTCCCTTTTGGGGTGTCCCTGGGGGGGGTTCTCTCCCTTTTGGGGGGGTCCCTGGGGTGTCCAGGTGAGAGAATTCTCCCCTTTGGGGTGGCCCAGGTGGGGGGGGTCTCCCTTTTGGGGTGTCCTGAGGGGGGTGTTCTGTCCCTTTTGGGGTGTCCTGGGGGGGTTCTCTCCCTTTTGGGGGGCCCTGGGGGAGAGTTCTCCCTTTTGGGGTGTCCTTGGGGGTGTCCCTGGGGGGGTTCCCAGGGGGGTTCCCAGGGGGTTCTCCCTTTTGGGGTGTCCCGGGGGGGTTTCTCTCCCTTTTGGGGTGTCCCTGGGGGGGTTCCCAGGGGGTTCTCCCTTTTGGGGTGTCCCTAGGAGGGGTTCCCAGGGGGGTTCCCAGGGGGTTCTCCCTTTTGGGTTGTCCTGGGGGGGGTTTCTCTCCCTTTTGGGGTGTCCCTGGGGGGGTTCCCAGGGGGTTCTCCCTTTTGGGGTGTCCCTAGGGGGGGTTCCCAGGGGGTTCTCCCTTTTGGGGTGTCCCGGGGGGGTTTCTCTCCCTTTTGGGGTGTCCCTGGGGGGGTTCCCAGGGGGTTCTCCCTTTTGGGGTGTCCCTAGGGGGGGTTCCCAGGGGGTTCTCCCTTTTGGGGATGTCCTGGGGGGGGTCCTCTCCCTTTTGGGGTGTCCCTGGGGGGGTTCCCAGGGGGTTCTCCCTTTTGGGGTGTCCCTGGAGGGGCTCCCAGGGGGGTTCCCAGGGGGTTCTCCCTTTCGGGGTGTCCCTGGGGGGGTCCCAGCGGTGAGGGGGGGTCACCGGGGGCACACGATGAGGCGGTACCGGGGGGGGCACGTTGCCGAAGCCGCTCTCGCAGGGGGTCGTGGGGAGCTGCGAGGGGGGGACCAGGGGCTGCAGCCGCAGCTGCTGCAGGATCGACGTCAGGAAGAGGAAAAGCTCCATCCTCGCCAGGGTCTCCCCCAGGCACACGCGCTTCCCTGGGGGGGGGGGGTTATGGGGTCACTGGGGGGGTTATGGGGTCATTGGGGGGGGGTCAGGGGGCCCTATGAGGGGCCTGGGGGTCATTGAGGGGGTCCTGGAGGTCATTAGTGGGGGTTATGGGGTCATTGGGGGGGTTATGGGGTCATTAGGGGGGGTTGGAGGGGCTCATGGGGCCCTATGAGGGGTCTGGGGGTCATTAGGGGGGGTTCATGGGGTCGTTAAGGGGGTTTATGGGGTCATTGGGGGGTTCATGGGGGTCATGGAAGGGGTTATGGGGTCATTGAGGGAGTCATTGGGGGGGTTATGGGGTCATTGAGGGGGTCATGGAGGGGGTTATGGGGTCATTGAGGGAGTCATTGGGGGGGTTATGGGGTCATTGAGGGGGTCATTGGGGGGGTTATGGGGTTATTGGGTGGGGTCAAGGGGCTCATGGGGCCCTATGAGGGGTCTGGGGGTCGTTGAGGGGGTCCTGGAGGTCATTAGGGGGGGTTATGGGGTCATTGGGGGGCTGAGGGGGTCTTTGGGGGGGGGGGTATGGGGTCACTGGAGGGGCCTGGGGGTCATTGGGGGGGTCCTGGAGGTCATTGGGGGGGTAATGAGGTCATTGGGGGGGGTCATGGAAGTCATTTGGGGCGGTTATGGGGTCATTGTGGGGGGTCAGGGGGGCTCAGGGGGGCCCTATGAGGGGCCTGGGGGTCATTGAGTGGGTCCTGGAGGTCATTAGGTGGGGTTATGGGGTCATTGGGGGGGTTATGGGGTCATTGGGGGGGGTCATGGGGGGGGTTATGGGGTTATTGGGTGGGGTCGGGGGGCTCACGGGGCCCTACAAGGGGTCTGGGTGTCGTTGAGGGGGTCCTGGAGGTCATTAGTGGGGGTCATGGGGTCATTGGGGGGGGTCAGGGGGGCTCAGGGGGCCCTATGAGGGGTCTAGGGGTCATTGAGGGGGTCCTGGAGGTCATTAGGGGGGGTTATGGGGTCATTGGGGGGGGTCAGCGGGGCTCACGGGGCCCTATGAGGGGTCTGGGGGTCATTGAGGGGGTCCTGGAGGTCATTGGGGGGGTTATGGGGTCATTAGGGGGGTCATGGGGATATTGGGGGGGGTCAGGGGGGCTCACGGGGTCCTACGAGGGATCTGGGGTCATTGAGGGGGTCCTGGAGGTCATTGGGGGGGGTTATGGGGCCATTGGGGGGTTCAGGAGTCATTGGGGGGGTCCCGGGGGGCCTCCTGGGGGGGTCCTGGGGGGGGTGGGGGGGGTTACCTGAGGAGAAGGGCACGAAGGCCTCGTTGCGTTTGAAGGCGCCGCTGGCGTCCAGGAAGTTTTGGGGGTCGAAGGTTTGGGGGTTCTTGAAGTGGGAGGGGTCGTGGAGAGCCGAGCTGAGCAGGGGGTACACGTCCGTGTCCTGGGGGGGGAGCAAAGGGGGGGCTGTGAGCCTGGGGGGGGGGGAAGGGGGGGCGGGGGGTGCCCTTGGTCCCTTTGAGGGGGGGCTGTGGGGCAAGGGGGGGTGTGATAGGGGGACAATGGGTGGTCTGGGGGTGCCCTTGGTCCCTTTGGGGGGGTCTGTGGGGTACAGGGGGGCAAGGGGGGGGCAATGGGGTGTCTGGGGGTGCCCTTGGTCCCCTTGAGGGGGGGCTGTGGGGCAAGGGGGGGTGATAAGGGGGCACTGGGGGGTCTGGGGGTGCCCTTGGTCCCATAGGGGTGGGCTGTGGGGCACGGGGGGGGTGATATGGGGGGAAAGGGGGGTCTGGGGGTGCCCTTGGTCCCTTTGAGGGGGGGCTGTGGGGCAAGGGGGGGGTGATATGGGGGGGAAAGGGGGGGCTGGGGGGGCCCTTGGTCCCTTTGAGGGGGGGCTGAGGGGCACGGGGGGGGTGATAGGGGGGACAGTGGGGGGTCTGGGGGTGCCCTTGGTCCCTTTGAGGGGGGGCTGTGGGGCAAGGGGGGGGTGATAGGGGGACAATGGGGGGTCTGGGGGTGCCCTTGGTCCCATGGGGGGGGCTGTGGGGCAAGGGGGGGGCGATAGGGGGGGCAGTGCGGGGTCTGGGGGTGCCCTTGGTCCCACGGGGGGGTAAAAGGGGGGGGCTGTAGGGCAGGTGCATGGAGCTGCATGTGTGGAGAGGAGCTGCAGGGCAGCGTGCATGGAGCTGGATGCATGGAGAGGAGCTGCAGGGCAGCATGCATGGAGCTGGATGCGTGGAGAGGAGCTGCAGGGCAGCATACATGGAGCTGGATGCGTGGAGTGGAGCTGCAGGGCAGCATGTGTGGAGCTGGATGCGTGGAGAGGAGCTGCAGGGCAGCATGCGTGGAGCTGGATGTGTGGAGAGGAGCTGCAGGGCAGCATACATGGAGCTGGATGTGTGGAGAGGAGCTGCAGGGCAGCGTGCGTGGAGCTGGATGTGTGGAGAGGAGCTGCAGGGCAGTGTGCATGGAGCTGCATGCACTGAGCTACGTGCATGGAGTGGAGCTGCATGCGTGGAGCTGCATGTGTGGAGAGGAGCTGTAGAGCAGCATGCGTGGAGCTGCGTGTGTGGAGTGGAGCTGCATGCGTGGAGCTTCATGCATGGAGAGGAGCTGCAGGGCAGCATGTGTGGAGCTGCATGCGTGGAGTGGAGCTGTAGAGCAGCGTGCATGGAGCTGGATGTGTGGAGTGGAGCTGCAGGGCAGCATGGGTGGAGCTGCATGCGTGGAGCTTTGTGCATGGAGAGGAGCTGCAGGGCAGCATGCGTGGAGCTGCATGCGTGGAGTGGAGCTGCATGCGTGGAGCTTCATGCGTGGAGAGGAGCTGCAGGGCAGGCGCGTGGAGCTGCACGCATGGAGCCGCAGGGCAGGAGCCGCATGGCGGGGGCCGCATGGCGGGGGCCGCAGCACCTTGGGGATGAGGAAGCCGCGGAAGAGCGTGTCGCGGGTGACGCGGTGCGGGACGTTCATGGGGATGAGGGTCGCTGCAGCGCTGGATCTCGTGCAGGACGGCGTCGGTGTAGGGCATGCGGCTGCGGTCGGCGGCGCAGGGAGCGCGCTCCCGCCCGATCACCCTGTCGATCTCTTCCAGAACCTTCTCTGCAAACCAGAGGGGGGGGGCTCTATGGGTCTGGGCGCTCCCTAGGGGTCTGGGAGGTTTCTAGGGGTCTGGGGGCCCCTAGGGGTCTGGGGGTCTCTATAGGGTCTGGGGGTCCCTAGGGGTCTGGGGGTCTCTATAGGGTCTGGGGGTCCCTAGGGGTCTGGGAAGTTTCTATGGGTCTGGGGGCTCCCTAGGGGTCTGGGAAGTTTCTATGGGTCTGGGCGCTCCCTAGGGGTCTGGGAGGTTTCTATGGGTCTGGGGGTTCCTAGGGGTCTGGGGGTCTCTATAGGGTCTGGGGGTCTCTATAGGGTCTGGGGGTCCCTAGGGGTCTGGGAAGTTTCTATGGGTCTGGGGGCTCCCTAGAGGTCTGGGAAGTTTCTATGGGTCTGGGGGCCCCTAGGGGTCTGGGGTCTCTATAGGGTCTGGGGGGTCCCTAGGGGTCTGGGGGTCTCTAAGGGTCTGGGGGGTCTCTATAGGGTCTGGGGGTCCCTAGGGGTCTGGGGGTCTCTAAGGGTCTGGGGGTCTCTATAGGGTCTGGGGGTCCCTAGGGGTCTGGGAAGTTTCTAGGGGTCTGGGGGTCCCTAGGGGTCTGGGAAGTTTCTAGGGGTCTGGGGGCTCCCTAGGGGTCTGGGAAGTTTCTATGGGTCTGGGGGTTCCTAGGGGTCTGGGGTCTCTATAGGGTCTGGGGTTCCCTAGGGGTCTGGGGGTCTCTAAGGGTCTGGGGGTCTCTATAGGGTCTGGGGGTCCCTAGGGGTCTGGGAAGTTTCTAGGGGTCTGGGGGCTCCCTAGGGGTCTGGGAAGTTTCTATGGGTCTGGGGGTTCCTAGGGGTCTGGGGGTCTCTATAGGGTCTGGGGGCTCCCTAGGGGTCTGGGAGGTTTCTATGGGTCTGGGGGCCCCTAGGGGTCTGGGGGTCTCTAAGGGTCTGGGGGTCTCTATAGGGCCTGGGGGGTCCCTAGGGGTCTGGGGGTCTCTAAGGGTCTGGGGGTCTCTATAGGGTCTGGGGGTCCCTAGGGGTCTGGGAAGTTTCTAGGGGTCTGGGGGCTCCCTAGGGGTCTGGGAAGTTTCTATGGGTCTGGGGGTTCCTAGGGGTCTGGGGGTCTCTATAGGGTCTGGGGGTCCCTAGGGGTCTGGGGGTCTCTAAGGGTCTGGGGGTCTCTATAGGGTCTGGGGGGTCCCTAGGGGTCTGGGAAGTTTCTACGGGTCTGGGGGCTCCCTAGGGGTCTGGGGGTCTCTATAGGGTCTGGGGGTCCCTAGGGGTCTGGGAAGTTTCTATGGGTCTGGGGGCTCCCTAGGTGTCTGGGAAGTTTCTATGGGTCTGGGGGCCCCTAGGGGTCTGTGGTCTCTATAGGGTCTGGGGGTCCTTAGGGGTCTGGGGGTCTGTAAGGGTCTGGGGGTCTCTATAGGGTCTGGGCGCTCCCTAGGGGTCTGGGAGGTTTCTATGGGTCTGGGGGCCCCTAGGGGTCTGGGGGTCTCAGTAGGTCTGGGGGTCCCTAGGGATCTGGGAGTCTCTATAGGGTCTGGGGTCCCTATGGGGTCTGGGGCCTTTATGGGTCTGGGGTCCCTATGGGTCTGGGGTCCCTATGGGTCTCGGGACTCCCTATAGGTCTGGGGGTCCCTAGGGGTCTGGGGTCCCTATGGGTCACGGGGCTCCCTATGGGTCTGAGGGCTCCCTATGGGTTTGGGGTCCCTATGGGTCACGGGGCTCCCTATGGGTCTGGGGTCTCTATGGGTCTGGGGGCTCCCTATGGGTTTGGGGTCTCTATGGGTCTGGGGGGTCCCTATAGGGGGTCCCTATGGGTCTGGGGGGTCCCTATGGGGTGGGGGGTCCCTATGGTGGGTCCCTATGGGTCTGGGGGGTCCCTATGGGGTGGGGGGTCCCTACAGGGGGTCTCTATGGGTCTGGGGGGTCCCTATGGGGTGGGGGGTCCCTACAGGGGGTCTCTATGGGTCTGGGGGGTCCCTATGGGTCGGGGGGGGTCCCTATAGGGGCTCCCTATGGGTCTGGGGGGTCCCTATGGGTCTGGGGGGTCCCTATGGTGGGTCCCTATGGGTCTGGGGGGTCCCTATGTGTCTGGGGGGTCCCTATGGTGGGTCCCTATGGGTCTGGGTGATCCCTATGGGGTGGGGGGTCCCTACAGGGGGTCTCTATGGGTCTGGGGGGTCCCTATGGGTCTGGGGGGTCCCTATGGTGGGTCCCTATGAGTCTGGGTGGTCCCTATGGGTCTGGGGGTGTCCCTATGGTGGGTCCCTATGAGTCTGGGTGGTCCCTATGGGGTGGGGGGTCCCTACAGGGGGTCTCTATGGGTCTGGGGGGGTCCCTATGGGTCGGGGGGGTCCCTATAGGGGCTCCCTATGGGTCTGGGGGGTCCCTATGGGTCTGGGGGGTCCCTATGGTGGGTCCCTATGGGTCTGGGTGGTCCCTATGGGGTGGGGGGTCCCTATGGGTCTGGGTGGTCCCTATGGGGTGGGGGGTCCCTATGGGTCTGGGGGGTCCCTATGGTGGGTCTGGGGGGTCCCTATGGGGCGGGGGGTCCCTATGGGGTGGGGGGTCCCTATGGGTCTGGGGGGTCCCTATGGTGGGTCTGGGGGGTCCCTATGGGGCGGGGGGGTCCCTATGGGGTGGGGGGTCCCTATGGGTCTGGGGGGTCCCTATGGTGGCTCTGGGGGGTCGCTATGGGTCGGGGGGGTCCCTATGGGGCGGGGGGTCCCTACGGAGGGGTCGCTATGGGGCGGGGGGGTCCCAGGGTCCCCACTGACCCTGCACCTCCGGGTGCCTCATGAGGAGCAGGAAGCCGAAGCGCAGGGTGGAGCTGACGGTCTCGGTGCCCGCGAAGAAGAGGTTGAGGGTGGTGAGCTCCAGGTTCTCCATCGTGAACTCCGAGGCCGGGTTGGCCTTCTCCTGGGGTGGGGGGGGGAGAAGATGGGGGCACCCAGGGGTGCTCGGGGTCACCACGACTGCTCGGGGTCATCCCGGAGGCTCAGGGTCACCCATGGGTTCTTGGGGTCACCTTGGACCCATGGGGTCACCATGAGTTCTTGGGGGTCACCTTGGACCCATGGGGTAACCCATGGGTGCTCAGGACCACCTTGGACCCACGATATCAGCCATGGGTTCTTGAGGTCCTCTTGGACACGTGGGGTCACCTAAGGGTTCTTGGGGTCATCCTGGAGGCTCAGGACCACCCATGGGTTCTTGAGAGCATCCTGGACCCATGGGGTCACCATGGGTTCTTGGGGGTCCCCTTGGACACATTGGGTCACCATGAGTCCTTGGGGTCATCCCGGATGCTTGAGGTCACCCATGAGTTCTTGAGATCATCCTGGAGGCTCAGGGTCACCCATGGGTTCTTAGGGTCACCCATGGGTTCCTGGGGTCATCCTGGAGGCTCAGGATCACCCATGGGTTCCTGAGATCATCCTGGAGGCTTGGGGTCACCATGGGTTCCTGGGGTCACCCTGGAGGCTCAGGATCACCCATGGGTTCCTGAGATCATCCTGGAGGCTCGGGGCCACCATGGGTTCCTGGGGTCACCATGGGTTCTTGGGGTCACCCTGGAGGCTCGGGGTCACCATGGGTTCCTGGAGTCACCATGGGTTCTTGGGGTCGCCCAAGGGTTCTTGGGGTCACCCTGGAGGCTCAGGGTCACCCATGGGTTCTTGGGGTCACCTTGGACCCATGGGGTCACCATGAGTTCTTGGGGGTCACCTTGGACCCATGGGGTAACCCATGGGTGCTCAGGACCACCTTGGACCCACGGTATCAGCCATGGGTCCTTGAGGTCCTCTTGGACACGTGGGGTCACCTAAGGGTTCTCGGGGTCATCCTGGAGGCTCAGGACCACCCATGGGTTCTTGAGAGCATCCTGGACCCATGGGGTCACCATGGGTTCTTGGGGGTCCCCTTGGACACATTGGGTCACCATGAGTCCTTGGGGTCATCCCGGATGCTTGAGGTCACCCATGAGTTCTTGAGATCATCCTGGAGGCTCAGGGTCACCATGGGTTCTTAGGGTCACTCATGGGTTCCTGGGGTCACCCTGGAGGCTCAGGATCACCCATGGGTTCCTGAGATCATCCTGAAGGCTTGGGGTCACCATGGGTTCCTGGGGTCACCATGGGTCCGTGGGGTCACCCAAGGGTTCCTGGGGTCACCCTGGAGGTCACCTTCTCCATCTGGATCAGGAAGCAGTCGATGAAGTCGCGGGGCTGCTGGGGGTCGAGGCTGAGGCGGTTGCGGCGCACGCGGCGGGCGATGAAGTCCCTCATGCGGCCCAGGAGGTGCGGGATGCGCCGGTGCCGGCCCGGCAGGTGCTGCAGCAGCGTCTCCGCCATGTCGTACAGCTGGGGGGACCCACCACACCCTCCTGACCTCCAACCATCTCCCAGACCCATCGTACCCACCACCCCGACCTCCAACCACCACCCAGACCCATCGTACCCACCACCCTGACCTCCAACCATCTCCCAGACCCACCGTCCCCACCACCCTGCCCCCTCCCCACCTGCGCCCAGGGGGTGCTGATCTCGCGGAAGCTCTCGTTCATCATCTGGAGAAGCTCCAGGAATTCCTCATCCCGGTAATCGAAGCGATCCCCGAAGACGATGGAGCAGATGATGTTGGAGACGGCGCAGCTCAGGATGTAGGTGGGATCGAAGGGTTCCTCTGGGACACACAGAGTTGGCACCCATCATGGAGGAGAACCCGGGGGAGGAGAACCCGGGGGAGCAGGATGGTGGGAGCCCATCTGGATGAGCATCCATGGGAGGAGCATTCATGGGAGCTGGATGGTGGGAACCCATCTGGATGAGCATCTACGGGAGGAGCACCCATAGGAGCTGGATGGTGGGAACCCATCTGGATGAGCACCCATGGGAGGAGCACCCATGGGTGGTCCCCGTCCGCCCCCCCATCCCCCACCTTTGGTGTCCCGCAGCTCCTGCAGCAGGAACTGGGCCTCCTCCTGGATGCGCCCCTCGATGGTTTTGCGTCCCATGCCGAAGTCCCGGAGGACGGTCAAGGAGAAGCGGCGGAGCTGGCGCCAGCGCTCCCCGTTGGAAAAGACAACGCCTGGGGGGGAGGGGGCAAGGGGGTGAGCACCCATGGGGAGGAGCACCCATGGGAACCCATCAGGACTAGGGGAGGAGCACCCATGGGAACCCATCAGGACCAGGGGAGGAGCACCCATGGGAACCCATCAGGACTAGGAGGAGCACCCATGGGCTGAGAACCCATCAAGTTTAGCACCCATGGGATGATCCCCATTGATCCAGGATGATGGGATCCCAGGTGCATGAGGACACGTGGGATGAGGACCCATGGGATGAGCCCCCATTGATCCAGGATGATGGGATCCCAGTTGGAGGAGCACCCAGGGGATGAGCTCCCATGGGATGAGCCTCCATCAGAGGAGCATGATGGGAATCCAGTTGGATGAGGACCCATGGGATGAACACCCATGGGATGAGCACCCGTTGATCCAGGATGATGGGATCCCAGTTGGATGAGGACCCATGGGATGAGCACCCATGGGTTGAGCTCCATCGGAGCAGGACGCTGGGATCCGAGGTGGATGAGGACCCATGGGTTGATCCCCCATTGATCCAGGATGCTGGGATCCCAGTTGGAGGAGCTCCCATGGGTTGATCCCCCATTGATCCAGGATGCTGGGATCCCAGGTGGATGAGCACCCATGGGATGAGCTCCCGTGGGATGAGCCTCCATCAGAGGATCATGATGTGAATCCAGTTGGATGAGGACCCATGGGTTGATCCCCCATTGATCCAGGATGATGGGATCCCAGTTGGATGAGCACCCATGGGATGAGCCCCCATTGATCCAGGATGCTGGGATCCCAGTTGGATGAGGACCCAAGGGCTGATCCCCCATTGATCCAGGATGCTGGGATCCCAGTTGGAGGAGCTGCCATGGGTTGAGCCCCCGTTGATCCAGGATGCTGGGATCCCAGTTGGATGAGGACCCATGGGTTGATCCCCCATTGATCCAGGATGATGGGATCCCAGTTGGATGAGGACCCATGGGCTGATCCCCCATTGATCCAGGATGCTGGGATCCCAGTTGGAGGAGCTCCCATGGGTTGATCTCCATTGATCCAGGATGCTGGGATCCCAGTTGGAGGAGCTCCCATGGGATGAGTCCCCATTGATCCAGGATGCTGGGATCCCAGTTGGAGGAGCTCCCATGGGCTGAGCCCCCATTGGTCCAGGATGATGGGATCCCAGTTGGATGAGGACCCATGGGTTGATCCCCCATTGGTCCAGGATGATGGGATCCCAGTTGGATGAGGACCCATGGGTTGATCCCCCATTGATCCAGGATGCTGGGAACCCAGTTGGATGAGCTCCCATGGGTTGATCCCCCATTGATCCAGGATGCTGGGATCCCAGTTGGATGAGGACCCATGGGATGAGCACCCATTGATCCAGGATGCTGGGATCCCAGTTGGATGAGCACCCATGGGCTGAGCCCCCATTGGAGCAGGACAATGTGATCCCAGGTGGATGAACACCCATGGGTTGATCCCCCATTGATCCAGGATGACGGGATCCCAGGAGGAGGATCCTCCATGGGTTGAGCCCCATCGAAGCAGGATGATGGGATCCCAGTTGGATGAGGACCCATGGGTTGAGCTCCATTGATCCAGGATGATGGGATCCCAGTTGGAGGAGCTCCCATGGGTTGATCCCCCATTGATCCAGGATGCTGGGATCCCAGGTGGAGGAGCTCCCATGGGTTGATCCCCATTGATCCAGGATGCTGGGATCCCAGGTGGAGGAGCTCCCATGGGTTGAGCTCCATCGGAGGAGGCCCTGGGATGCGAGGAGCTGGAGGAGCCCCCGTGTCGCTCACCGTGGCCGCGGAAGGTGCTCTCCACGGTCGGCATGCGCCCGCGGCCGGAGAAGGCCTCGGCGTTGTCCACCAGCGCCTCGCGCACGGCCGCGTGGCCGCACAGAACCACCACGCGCCGGGAACCCAGGTAGACGGTGAAGACGGGGCCGTAGGTGCGACTCAGCTGGGGGGACACCGAGGGGACGGGAGGGGACATGAGGGGACACCGAGGGGACAGGAGGGGACGGCACTGGAGATGCCGCCACCCAACCAGCACCCGTATCTTCAGCAGGGACCGGAGGGGGCAGGATGGGGACCGTGGCCCCAAGCCCTGGTTCGTGTCCGCAAACGTGTCCCCAAGCCCTGGTCCGTGTCCCCAAGCCCTTTTCTATGTCCCCATGTGTCTCCTCAAGCCCTGGTCCGTGTCCCCAAGCCCTGGTCCGTGTCCCCAAGCCCTGGTTTGTGTCCCCAAGCCCTGGTCTGTGTCCCCAAATGTGTCCCCAAGCCCTGGTTCGTGTCCCCAAGCCCTGGTTGGTGTCCCCAAGCCCTGGTCTGTCCCCACATGTGTCCCCAAGCTCTGGTTCATGTCCCCACATGTGTCTCCAAGCCCTGGTTTGTGTCCCCAAGCCCTGGTTCATGTCCCCAAGCCCTGGTCTGTGTCCCCAAATGTGTCCCCAAGCCCTGGTTCATGTCCCCAAGCCCTGGTCCGTGTCCCCAAGCCCTGGTTCGTGTCCCCAAGCCCTGGTCTGTGTCCCCACACGTGTCCCCAAGCCCTGGTTCGTGTCCCCACATGTGTCCCCAAGCCCTGGTCTGTGTCCCCACACGTGTCCCCAAGCCCTGGTTCGTGTCCCCAAGCCCTGGTCCCTGTCCCCAAGCCCTGGTCCCTGTCCCCACACGTGTCCCCAAGTTCTGGTCCATGACCAGGGTGCAGGAGGTGACAAGAACACGACACAGGGTACGGGGGATGACATGGGGGGGGGAGGTGACATTAGGGGACAGGAGGTGGCATTTAGGGACAGGGGATGCAGGAGATGAGCAAAGGGTGACATTAGGGGCCAGGGGGTGACATTTGAGGCCGGGGGGTGACACTGAGGGGGTGACAGAGTGGGACAAGTGGTGACATTAGGGGACAGGAGGTGGCATTTGGGGACAGGGGGTGACATTGGGGGGAGCCAGTGGGACAGGGGGTGACCCAGGGGCCCGAAGGTGGCATTGGGGTGACACTGGGGGGGGGGGGGTGTGACAGCGTGGGACAAGGGGTGACACTAGGGGGACAAGGGGTGACATGGGGGAGACACAGTGGGATGGGGGTGACCCAGGGGCCAGGGGGTGACACAAGGGGGACCCAGGGACCAGGAGGTGGCATTAGGGGACAGGGGGTGGCGGAGCCTCCCTGCAGGCACCCCGAGGGTGGCCTTTGGGGACAAGGGGTGGTGGCTTTTGGGGACAAGGGGGGGGTGGC
The DNA here is from genome assembly GCF_032191515.1 of Phaenicophaeus curvirostris. Classification (NCBI taxonomy): domain Eukaryota; kingdom Metazoa; phylum Chordata; class Aves; order Cuculiformes; family Cuculidae; genus Phaenicophaeus; species Phaenicophaeus curvirostris. The sequence goes on along the minus strand of NW_027207049.1, from coordinate 23,458 downwards.
CTTTGGGGATAAGGGGGGGTGGCCTTTGGGATCAAGGGGGGGTGGCCTTTGGGGACAAGGGGGGGGTGGCCTTTGGGGACAAGAGGGGGGTGGCCTTTGGGGACAAGGTGGGGTGGCCTTTGGGGACAAGGGGGGGTGGCCTTTGGGGTCAAGGGGGGGGTGGCCTTGGGGGACAAGGGGGGGTGGCCTTTGGGGTCAAGGGGGGGTGGCCTTTGGGGATAAGGGGGGGTGGCCTTTGGGGACAAGGGGGGGTGGCATTTTGGGACAAGAGGAGGTGGCCTTTGGGGATAAGAGGGGGTGACCTTTGGGATCAAGGGGGGGTGGCCTTGGGGGACAAGAGGGGGGTGGCCTTTGGGGGACAAGGTGGGGTGGCCTTTGGGGATAAGGGGGGTGGCCTTTGGGATCAAGGGGGGGTGGCCTTTGGGGACAAGGGGGGGGTGGCCTTGGGGGACAAGAGGGGGGTGGCCTTTGGGGGACAAGGTGGGGTGGCCTTTGGGGATAAGGGGGGTGGCCTTTGGGGACAAGGTGGGGTGGCCTTTGGGGACAAGGGGGGGTGGCCTTTGGGGATAAGGGGGGGTGGCCTTTGGGGTCAAGGGGGGGTGGCCTTTGGGGATAAGGGGGGGTGGCCTTTGGGGACAAGGGGGGGTGGCCTTTGGGGATAAGGGGGGGTGGCCTTTGGGGACAAGGGGGGGTGGCCTTTGGGGACATGGGGGTCCCCTCACCTTGAGCAGCGAGTGCAGCGTGCGGGCCGGCGAGATGTGCAGCAGGTTGCCCAGCAGCGGCAGGGCCGGTGGCCCTGGGGGCAAGCGGTGTCCCCCGCCGTGTCCCCTGCCCCGGGTGACGAGGACGAGGACGAGGAGGAGGACGATGACGATGAGGCCGAGGCCGAAGGCTCCGCCGGGCTCCATGGCGAAGGCCTCGCGGCGACCTTGGGCCCCCGGCGGGTTTTTATGGCCCCGCCAGGCCCCGTTGCACAAGGAGGGGACGCGGGTGGCACCGAGCCAGGGGACACACGAGGGACGCGAGGGTGACAACGTGCGAGGACGCGCCTGCGGCTCCACCCGGGGAAGGGGGGAGGGGGGGGGTGGGACACGGGGATCCAAGGCCTGGGGTGGCGGCCCAGGTGGGTCCCCGAGCTCTGCTCTGGGTCCCCAAGCCTTGGTCTGTGTCCCCAGGCCTTGGTCCCTGTCCCCACATGTGTCCCCAAGCCCTGCTCTGTGTCCCCAACTCATGGTCTGTGTCCCCATGTGTGTCCCCAAGCCCTGCTCTGTGTCTCCAAGCCCTGCTCTGTGTCTCCAAGCCTTGGTCTGTGTCCCCACATGTGTCCCCAAGCCCTGATCTGTGTCCCCAAGCCCTGATCTTTGTCCCCAAACCCTGCTCTGTGTCCCCAAGCCTCAGTCCCTGTCCCCACATGTGTCTCCAAGCCTTAGTCTGTGTCCCCAAGCCCTGCTCTGTGTCCCCAAACCCTGCTCTGTGTCCCCACACGTGTCCCCAAGCCCTGCTCTGGGTCCCCAAGCCTCGGTCCCTGTCCCCACACGTGTCCCCAAGCCCTGCTCTGTGTCCCCAAGCCCTGGGGTGGTGGCCCAGGTGGGTCCCCAAGCCCTGCTCTGGGTCCCCAAGCCTTGGTCTGTGTCCCCAAGTCATGGTCTGTGCCCCCAGGTCATGGTCTGTGTCCCCATGTGTGTCCCCAAACCCTCGGCTGTGTCCCCAAGCCTTGGTCTGTGTCCCCAAGCCTTGGTCTGTGTCCCCAAGTCATGGTCTTTGTCCCCAAGCCCTGGGGTGGCAGCCCAGGTGGGTCCCCAAGCCCTGCTCTGTGTCCCCAAGTCATGGTCTGTGTCCCCAAGTGTGTCCCCAAACCCTGGTCTGTGTCCCCAAGCCCTGGTCCCTGTCCCCACACGTGTCCCCATGTCGTGGTCTGTGTCCCCAAACCCTGCTCTGTGTCCCCATGTGTGTCCCCAAGCCTTGGTCCATGTCCCCACACACATCCCCAAGCCTTGGTCTGTGTCCCCATGTGTGTCCCCAAACCCTGCTCTGTGTCCCCAAGCCTTGGTCCATGTCCCCAAGTCATGGTCTGTGTCCCCAAGTCCTTGGGTGGGTCCCCAAGCGTGTCCCCAAGCCCTGGTCCGTGTCCCCCTGCCCTGTTCTGTGTCCCCAAGTCACGGTCTGTGTCCCCAAACCCTGCTCTGTGTCCCCAAGCCTCGGTCCCTGTCCCCACATGTGTCCCCCTGCCCTGTTCTGTGTCCCCAAGCCCTGGTCCGTGTCCCCGTGTCCTGTTCTGTGTCCCCAAGCCCTGGTCCGTGTCCCCCTGCCCTGTTCTGTGTCCCCAAGCCCTGGTCCGTGTCCCCCTGTCCTGTTCTGTGTCCCCAAGCCCTGCTGCGTGTCCCCCTGCCCTGTCCCCCTGTCCCCAAGCCGCAGGTGGCCGCGAGGCAGGTGACAGGGGGGTGACACTTGCACAAGCGGCCGATCCCTCGCACGTGGCCGCTGAGCAAACAGCAGGACGGTGCCAGCGCACGTGTGTCCCCGCCTGCGCCCCGTGTCCCCTCGTGTCCCCGCACGTGCCCCCGGGGCCCCTCCTGGGTGACCCTGGGTGTCCCCCTGTGTCCCCACGGGAGCCCCGGAGCCCCTCCTGAGTGTCCCCATGTGTCCCTCTGTCCCCTCCTGTGTGTCCCCATGTCACCATGTGTGTCCCCATCTCCCCTCCTTTGTGTCCCTGTGTCCCTCTGTCCCCTCCTGTGTGTCCCCATGTCTGTCCCCATGTCACCACGTCTGTCCCCTTGTCCCCTCCTGTGTGTCCCTGTGTCCCCATCCCTCCTTATGTGTCCTTGTCCCTTCCTATATGTCCCCATGTCCCCTCCTGTGTCCCCAGGTGTGTCCCCATTCCCTTCTAGTGTGTCCTTGTCCCTTCCCATGCGTCCCCATGTCCCCTCCTGCGTGTCCCCATGTCCCCTCCTGTATCCCTATGTCACCATGTGCCCCCGCGTGCATCCCCTTGTCCCCTCCTGTGTCCCCATGTCCCCTCCTGTGTCCCCAGGTGTGTCCCTGTCCCCTCCTGCATGTCCCCTCCTGTGTCCCCATGTCCCCTCCTGTGTCCCCAGGTGTGTCCCTGTCCCCTCCTGCGTGTCCCCATGTCACTGCACACGTCCCCATGTCCCCCCTGTGTGCCTCTGTCCCCTCCTGAGTGTCCCCATGTCTGTCCCCTTGTCCCCTCCTGCATGTCCCTGTGTCCCCATCTCCTTTTGTGTGTCCTTGTCCCTTCCTGTGTGTCCCCGTGTCTGTCCCCTTGTCCCCTCCTGTGTGTCCCTGTGTCCCCATGTGTCCCCCCATGTCCCCTCCTGTGTCCCCAGGTGTGTCCCTGTCCCCTCCTGCGTGTCCCCACCTCACTGCACACGTCCCCATGTCCCCCCCGTGTGCCTCTGTCCCCTCCTGAGTGTCCCCATGTCCCCTCCCATGTCCCCATGTGTCCCCTCCCATGTCCCCATGTGTCCCCGTGTGTATCCACTTGTCCCCTCCTGTGTCCCCAGGTGTGTCCCTGCCCCCTCCTGCATGTCCCCATGTCCCTGCCGAGGGCCCCGTGTCCCCCCGTCCCCTCCTGGGGGTCCCCACTGTCCCCCTGATCCCTCCTGGGGGTCCCCAGCGCAGAATGGCTTGTGGGCGCCATCTTGGGAAGGTCACTCAATCAGTCCAATAAGCCGCCATCTTGGGAAGGCCACGCATTCACTCCAATGGGCTGCCATGTTGGGAAGGCCACTCACCCGGATGTGCCGCCATCTTGGGAAGGCCATTCATCCCCTCCAAAGAGCCGCCATCTTGAGAAACCCACCCATTCACTCCAATCAGCTGCCATCTTGGGAAGGTCAGTCACTCCAATGAGCCGCCATCCGGAGAAAACGACATGGATTCACTCCAAGGAGCCACCATCTTGGGAAGGTCACAGGCTCACAGCCACAGGCCACCATTTTTATTGCACCCTCATGGAATGACCCCCCCCAGCTGCCATCTTGGGCGTCCCCCCAGCTGCCATCTTGGGCGTCCCCCCAGCAGGCTCCAGGTCGCAGCTCCCCCCCATGCTCCCCAGGCGTCTGTGGTCGCTTTGGGGTGTCAGGAGGGTCCTGAGATGCGTCAGCAGGGAAGGGGGAGCCTTTACGGAGCCCAGCGGGGGCAGGGAGGGGCAGCCGGGGCTGGGAAGGGGCGTCAGGACTTGGAATATCTGCGCTGGATAGAGTCACGGTAGAACTGGAAGATGGTGTCGGCGGCGCGCTGGGCGGCTGCGAGGCACTGCTGCATCTGCGGGGGCAAAACCGGACCCCTAAACCTCCTCGGAGCCCAACCAGATCCCTCTGGAGACCCTCCCTGCCCTCCAGCCACGGACCTGATCTCTCTGGAGACCCTCCCTGCCCTCCGGCCATGGATCTGATCCCTCTGGAGACCCTCCCTGCCCTCCAACCACAGACCTGATCCCTCTGGAGACCCTCCCTGCCCTCCATCCAGGGATCTGATCCCTCTGGAGACCCTCCCTGCTCTCCAGCCATGGATCCGATCCCTCTGGAGACCCTCCCTGCCCTCCATCCAGGGATCTGATCCCTCTGGAGACCCTCCCTGCCCTCCAGCCATGGATCTGATCTCTCTGGAGACCCTCCCTGCCCTCCATCCAGGGATCTGATCCCTCTGGAGACCCTCCCTGCCCTCCAGCCATGGATCCGATCCCTCTGGAGACCCTCCCTGCTCTCCAGCCATGGATCTGGTCCCTCTGGAGACCCTCCCTGCCCTCCAGCCGTGGATCCAGATCCCTCTGGAGACCCTCCCTGCCCTCCAGCCATGGATCTGGTTCCTCTGGAGACCCTCCCTGCCCTCCAGCCATGGATCCAGATCCCTCTGGAGACCCTCCCTGCCCTCCAGCCATGGATCTGGTTCCTCTGGAGACCCTCCCTGCCCTCCAGCCATGGATCCAGATCCCTCTGGAGACCCTCCCTGCCCTCCATCCATGGATCTGATCCCTCTGGAGACCCTCCCTGCCCTCCAGCCATGGATCTGATCCCTCTGGAGACCCTCCCTGCCCTCCATCCATGGATCTGATCCCTCTGGAGACCCTCCCTGCCCTCCATCCATGGATCTCGTTCTTCTGGAGACCCTCCCTGCCCTCCAGCCGTGGATCCAGATCCCTCTGGAGACCCTCCCTGCCCTCCAGCCATGGATCCAGCCCCCTCACCTCCTCCACGGAGCAGCTGCCCTTGGTGTTCGCCATGAGCAGCTTCCTCTCGGCGCTGTCGATGGCGAAGGTGAGCACGGCGCGGGCTTCCTGCCATGACAAGTTTGGGGGGGGGGGGGGTGTGTTCAAGGTGGGCACGAGGGGTTTTGGGGACCCCCTTTTGGCTTCCTGGGGGGGTGGGGGGCTGGTTGAGGGGTTCACCTGCTCCTGCTGGGCGTCGGGGTCGAGGACGATGGCTCCCGAGGCGTTGAGGGCGCAGGTGACGCCGCAGAAGAGAGAAGAAAGCGGGAGCCCCGCGTCCAGCATCCCCACGCAGGCCGCGTTCAGGCAGCACGAGAGCAGCTTGGGGGGTGGGTGTCAAGGAAAAAGGAGGGGGGGACTCCCCCAAAAACGCAACTAGAAGCCCAGCTCAGGCCCCGGTTGGGCCCCCGAGGTGGGGAGGATACGGAGCCGGCGTCGCTCAGGACCTGCAGGACGAGGGTGACGGCCGTTCGGGGGTGCAGGCCCCCCAAAAGCACGGCCTCGCACGTCTGCCGCAGCAGCTGCTCCCGGCTGCGCTCCAGGACGCCTTGGGGGGGGGGGGGGAAAGATGGGGTTAGGGACCCCCCAGGGGACATGGGGACCCCTAAGGCCCCCCCCCCAGGAAGAGATGTGGGGACGCCGGACCTAAAGACCTCAACTAGGGACACAAGGAGCCCCCCCAGGGACCCTCTTGGGGACTCTCCCAACCCCTCTAGGGACACAGGCAGCCCCCTAGGGACACGGGGACCCCCCCCAGGAGACCCTATTGGGGACCCCAAGCCTGAGACCCCAACTAGGGACATGGGGACCCTCCCCACCTCCCCCCAGGGACACAGGCAGCCCCCTAGGGACATGGGGACCCCCCCCCAGGAGACCCTATGGGGGACCCCAAGCCTGAGACCCCAACTAGGGACATGGGTTCCTAGATCCCCCCCTCAAGGGACACTGGGGACCCTCCTAGTGGAGACCCCCCCCAGAGAAACCCCTTAAAAGCAAGAGGGGGGGGTATCTCAGCTTAGGGACCCCCCCCCCCAGGGACACAGGGACCCCCCCAAGAATAAGGGGAGGGGGGTCTCAGCTTGAGGATCCCCCCAGGGCCCCCCCAGAAAGCAAGAGGAGGGGGTTCTCAGCTTAGGGACCCCCCCCCCCACCTGGCAGCCCCACCTTGGGGCGCAGCAGCACCTCGAGGGCCGCCCGGTCCGGGAGCTCCCGGCTGCTCTTGGCCTCGGCGGGACCGTAGAGACCGGCCAGCACCGAGGTGGAGCCTGGAGGGGAAGGGGTTAACCGGTTAACGGGGAAGGTGGGGAGGGGGGAAACACCGGATAACGGCGGACCCCGTTTAACGAAGGGGGGAAGGGAGGCCGGTTAACGAGGAAGGGGGTGGGGGGGGGAACCGGTTCACAGGAAAGGAGGGGGGGGGATGCCGGTTAAGGGGGGTCCGGAGTGGCCCCCGTACCCTGCAGGAAGGCGGCGGAGCCGTCGGGCCGCGAGAGCAGCCCCTGCTCGCAGGAGAAAGGCCGCAAGCAGCCGCCGCCGCCGCTCGCCGCCATCCTCGCCTCCCCGCCGCTCGCCGCAGCCAACATGGCGGTGCCGCCGCTTCCGGTGAGCCACTTCCGGTGCCGCCGCTTCCGGTGAGCCGCGCCCCCAGCGCGACGCTCAGCCAATCACGGGGTGCGGGCGGGAGCGAGGCCACGCCCCCAGCCCCAAGCAGCCAATCAGACCGCTCCCGTTTCCCGCCCCTCGCGAAGCCCCGCCCCCAGCGCCAGGCTCAGCCAATCAAGAGGCCAGGGCCGGAGGGAGGCCCCGCCCCCAACACCAGGCTCAGCCAATCACGGGGCCAGGAACATCCCCGTTCCACCGTTCTTTTTCATAGAATTATAGAACCCACAAGATCATTGAGTCCAACCATTCTTATCAACTACTGACCCGTGTCCCTCAGCACCTCGTCCAGCTTAAACCCTCCAGGGTTGGGGACTCAACCCCCTCCCTGTTCCAGGGCCCAATGACCCTTTCCGTGAAGAATCTTCTCTTGATGTCCCATCTGAGGCTCCCCTGGTGGAGCTGGAGGCCGTTCCCCCTCGTCCTGTCCCCTGGCCCTCGGGAGAAGAGCCCAGCTCCCTCCTCTCCACAACCTCCTCGCAGGGAGTTGGAGAGAGCAACGAGCTCTCCCCTCGGCCTCCTCTTCTCCAGCTCCCTCAGCCGCTCCTCTTCTTCTCCAGCCCCTTCCCCAGCTCCGGGCTCTTCTCCGGAGGCTCCAGGCCCTCCAGGTTCTCCTCGGGGCCCAGAGCTGCCCCCAGGATTCGAGGTCGGGTCTCCCCAGAGGCCGAGGGAGAAGAACCTCCCTGGGGGCTGCTCCAAGCCAAGATGCCCTTGGCCTTCTTGGCCCCCTGGGCCCCTGCTGGCTCGTGTCCCACCGACCCCCCCAGGTCCTTCTCCTCCAGGGCCCTTTCCAGCCGCTCTTCTCCTCGCCGGGAGCTGCCCGGGGTCGTTGTGTCCCCAGGTCCCGGGTGACCCTCCCCCCGGGGCTCTCGGCCCGTGGATCCGGCCTGTTCTCCGGGTCCTCCAGCCAACCGGTTGCTAGGAGACCAGAAGCTCGTTGCTAGGAGACCAGAAGCGCGCGCTTGGGAACCGGAAGTCCCCCCCTTCGGGAGCCGGAAGCGTGGCCCCTCCCCTATGGAAACCGGAAGTGAGGCGTAGAACGGAGCTGCGGGTAGTCGAGGGGTTCTGGGGTGGGGATTGGGGAGCCCTAGGGGGGCTGGGGGTGGGAGTTGAGGGTCTCGAGGGGCTCTGGGGTGGGATTTGGGGGTCTCAGTGGGTTGGGATGGGGTTGTATGGGGATTTTGGGGGTCTCAGGGGTCTCTTGGGAGGGATTTGGGGGTCCTAGGGGGCTGGGGCTGGGATCTTATGGGGAACTGGGGGGTCGCAGGGGGGAGTTGGGGGCCTTGAGGGATTTCAGGGGGGGATTTGGGGGTCCCAGGGTGGCTGGGAAGGGGTCTTATGGGGGATTTGGGGGTCTCCCTGGACTCTGGGGTGGGTTTTGGGTGTCTTGGGGGACTCTGGGATGGGAGTTAGGGGTCCCGGGGGGCTGAGAAGGGGATCTTAGGGGGGATTTGGGGGCCGCAGGGGGGAGTTGGGGATCCCAGGGAGCTGGGAAGGGGCTCTTAAGGGGATTTGGGGGTGGCAGGGGGGATTTGGGGGTCTTGAGGGATTTGGGATGGAATCTTATAGGGGGCTTGGGGGTCTCGATGGACTCTGGGATGGGATTTGGGTGTCTTGGGGGACTCTAGGGGGGATTTGGGGGTCCCAGAGGGCTGGGAAGGGGATCTTAGGAGGGATTTGGGGGTCCCAGGGGGTTGGGAAGGGGATCTTAGGAGGGTTTTGGGGGTCACAGGGTGCTGGGAAGGGGATCTCAGGGGGGATTTGGGGGTCTCGGGGGGGCTTTGGGGGTCCTAGGGGGCTGGGAAGGGGATCTTAGGGGGGATTTGGGAATCTTAGGGGGGATTTGGGGGTCTCAGGGGGGCTTTGGGGGTCCTAGGGGGCTGGGAAGGGGATCTTAGGAGGGATTTGGGGGTCCCAGGGGGTTGGGAAGGGGATCTTAGGAGGGTTTTGGGGGTCACAGGGTGCTGGGAAGGGGATCTCAGGGGGGATTTGGGGGTCTCGGGGGGGCTTTGTGGGTCCTAGGGGGTAGGGAAGGGGATCTTAGGGGGGCTTTGGGGGTCTCAGGGGGGCTTTGGGGGTCCTAGGGGGTAGGGAAGGGGATCTCGGGGGGGCTTTGGGGGTCTCAGGGGGGCTTTGGGGGTCCTAGGGGGTTGTGAAGGGGATCTTAGGGGGGATTTGGGGGCTGCAGGGGGGAGTTGGGGATCCCAGGGAGCTGGGAAGGGGCTCTTAGGGGGGATTTGGGGGTGGCAGGGGGGATTTGGGGGTCTTGAGGGATTTGGGATGGAATCTTATAGGGGGCTTGGGGGTCTCAATGGACTCTGGGATGGGATTTGGGTGTCTTGGGGGACTCTAGGGGGGGATTTGGGGGTCCCAGAGGGCTGGGAAGGGGATCTTAGGAGGGATTTGGGGGTCCCAGGGGGTTGGGAAGGGGATCTTAGGAGGGTTTTGGGGGTCACAGGGTGCTGGGAAGGGGATCTCAGGGGGGATTTGGGGGTCTCGGGGGGGCTTTGGGGGTCCTAGGGGGTTGTGAAGGGGGTCTCAGGGGGGCTTTGGGGGTCTCAGGGGGGCTTTGGGGGTCCTAGGGGGCTGGGAAAGGGATCTCAGGGGGGATTTGGGGGTCTCAGGGGGGCTTTGGGGGTCCTAGGGGGTTGTGAAGGGGATCTTAGGGGGGATTTGGGGGTGGCAGGGGGGATTTGGGGGTCTTGAGGGATCTGGGATGGAATCTTATAGGGGGCTTGGGGGTCTCGATGGACTCTGGGATGGGATTTGGGTGTCTTGGGGGACTCTAGGGGGGGAGTTGGGGGTCACAGGGGGCTGGGAAGGGGATCTTAGGAGGGATTTGGGGGTCCCAGGGAGCTGGGAAGGGGATCTTAGGAGGGTTTTGGGGGTCACAGGGTGCTGGGAAGGGGATCTTAGGGGGGCTTTGGGGGTCTCAGGGGGGCTTTGGGGGTCCTAGGGGGTAGGGAAGGGGATCTTAGGGGGGCTTTGGGGGTCTCAGGGGAGCTTTGGGGGTCCTAGGGGGCTGGGAAGGGGATCTTAGGGGGGATTTGGGGATCTTAGGGGGGATTTGGGGGTCTCAGGGGGGCTTTGGGGGTCCTAGGGGGCTGGGAAGGGGATCTTAGGAGGGATTTGGGGGTCCCAGGGGGTTGGGAAGGGGATTTTAGGAGGGTTTTGGGGGTCACAGGGTGCTGGGAAGGGGATCTCAGGGGGGATTTGGGGGTCTCAGGGGGGCTTTGGGGGTCCTAGGGGGTTGTGAAGGGGGTCTCAGGGGGGCTTTGGGGGTCTCAGGGGGGCTTTGGGGGTCTCAGGGGGGCTGTGGGGGTCCTAGGGGGCTGGGAAAGGGATCTCAGGGGGGATTTGGGGGTCTCAGGGGGGATTTGGGGGTCTCAGGGGGGCTTTGGGGGTCCTAGGGGGTTGTGAAGGGAATCTTAGGGGGGATTTGGGGGTGGCAGGGGGGATTTGGGGGTCTTGAGGGATCTGGGATGGAATCTTATAGGGGGCTTGGGAGGTCTCGATGGACTCTGGGATGGGATTTGGGTGTCTTGGGGGACTCTAGGGGGGGATTTGGGGGTCCCAGGGGGCTGGGAAGGGGATCTTAGGAGGGATTTGGGGGTCCCAGGGAGCTGGGAAGGGGATCTTAGGAGGGTTTTGGGGGTCACAGGGTGCTGGGAAGGGGATCTTAGGGGGGATTTGGGGGTCTCAGGGGGGCTTTGGGGGTCCTAGGGGGTTGGGAAGGGGATCTTAGGGGGGATTTGGGGGTCTCAGAGGGGCTTTGGGGGTCCTAGGGGGCTGGGAAGGGGATCTTAGGGGGGATTTGAGGATCTTAGGGGGGCTTTGGGGGTCTCAGGGGGGCTTTGGGGTCCTAGGGGGTAGGGAAGGGGATCTTAGGGGGGCTTTGGGGGTCTCAGGGGGGCTTTGGGGGTCCTAGGGGGCTGGGAAGGGGATCTCAGGGGGGATTTGGGAATCTTAGGGGGGCTTTGGGGGTCTCAGGGGCTGTGGGTCCCAGCCCCGGGTGCCCTTTGCGTCCCCCCAGCCCCATGGCGGCCCCGATGCGGACCCTCCACGGCACCGGGGCCCTGCGGGGCCTCTCTCCCGAGGAAGCCAAGAGGGCGAGGGAGTCGCGGGGCCGCCCCGAGCCCCCCCGGCAGCGGGTGAGTACGGGGAGCGGGGGGAACCGGGGCTGCCATCCCCCCCGCCCCAGACCCTAAATCGGGGTACGGCCCCCCCCGCCCCTTTTTGTGCAGCTCGGCGAGAGAGCCCGGGAGCGGAGGGTGCCCGTGTCCCGGCTGGGGCGGCTCGCGAGCTTCGGAGGTACCGGGGGGGGGGGACTTGGGGGGCAGGGAGGGGGGGAAATGGGGACTTGGGGGTCAGGGGGGGGGCTTGGGGGCGTGGAAGGGGGATTTAGGGGGCACAGAGTGGGGGAAATGGGGACTTGGGGGTCAGGGGGGGGGCTTGGGGGCGTGGAAGGGGGATTTAGGGGGCACAGAGTGGGGGGAATGGGGGTTTGGGGGGCATGGGAGGGGTTTGGGGGGCACGGCGGGGGATATGGGGGGACTTGGGGGGCAGGGAGTGGGGGGAAATGGGGATTTGGGGACGTGGGAGGGGAATTTGGGGGGCACAGAGTGGGGGGAATGGGGACCTGGGGGGCACAGAGTGTGGGAAATGGGGACTTGGGGGGCACGGAGAGGGGGGAATGGGGATTTGGGGGGCACGGAGTGTGGGAAATGGGGACTTGGGGGGCACGGAGGGGGGTAAATAGAGACTTGGGGGTACAGAGAGGGGGTCTTGGGGGGCAGGGAGGGGGGGAAATGGGGACTTGGGGGCACGGAAGGGGGATTTGGGGGGCACAGAGTGTGGGAAGCGGGGGCTTGGGGGGCACAGGGGGGACTGGGGGGGCAGGGAGAGGGGAAAATGGGAACTTGGGGATGTGGGAGGGGGATTTGGGGGGCACAGAGTGTGGGAAACGAGGACTTGGGGGTACAGAGAGGGGGTCTTGGGGGGCAGGGAGGGGGGGAAATGGGGCTTGGGGGCACGGAAGGGGGATTTGGGGGGCACAGAGTGTGGGAAACGGGGGCTTGGGGGGCACAGGGGGGACTGGGGGGGCAGGGAGGAGGGAAATGGGGACTTGGGGGCACGGAAGGGGGATTTGGGGGGCACAGAGTGTGGGAAGCGGGGGCTTGGGGGTACAGAGAGGGGGTCTTGGGGGGCAGGGAGGGGGGGAAATGGGGACTTGGGGACGTGGGAGGGGGATTTGGGGGGCACAGAGTGGGGGGAATGGGGACTTGGGGGGCACGAGGGGGGACTTGGGGGGCAGGAAGGGGGGAAATGGGGACTTGGGGACGTGGGAGGGGGATTTGGGGGGCACAGAGTGTGGGAAACGAGGACTTGGGGGTACAGAGAGGGGGTCTTGGGGGGCAGGGAGGGGGGGAAATGGGGACTTGGGGACGTGGGAGGGGGATTTGGGGGGCACAGAGTGGGGGGAATGGGGACTTGGGGGGCACGAGGGGGGACTTGGGGGGCAGGAAGGGGGGAAATGGGGACTTGGGGACGTGGGAGGGGGATTTGGGGGGCACAGAGTGTGGGAAACGGGGGCTTGGGGGGCTTGGGGGGGCACGGAGGGGGATATGGGGGGACTTGGGGGGCACGGTGGGGGACCTGGGGGGCAGGGAGGGGGGGAAAGGGGGACTTGGGGACGTGGGAGGGGGATTTGGGGGGCACAGAGTGGGGACTGGGGGACACAGAAGGGGGTAAATAGGGAGTTGGGGGGCACGGAGGGGGGCAAATAGGGATTTGGGGGGCACACAAGGGCCACTTGGGGGGCACGGAGGGGGAAATGGGGACTTGGGGGGCACAGGTGGGTTTTGGGGTCCCTCTAACTGTGCTCCCCCTGCCCCCCAGGCCTGGCCGTGGGTCTCGGGGCGGGGGCCCTGGTGAGGGCGGCGCAGGCTCGGCTCAGCGGGGAGGGTGAGTATTTGGGGGGGGGGGCTGTTGGGAAGCGTTCTGGGGGTCCTGCCCCCCGTTTTGGGGGTTCACCTGCTCTCTCTGCCTTTTTTCCCCCCCCCCAGATCCAAGCCCCCTCCTCTCAGAAGCCAACGCGGAGCGGCTGGTAGCCACGCTGTGCCGGGTGCGGGGGGCCGCCCTCAAAGTGGGGCAGATGCTCAGCATCCAAGGTGGGGGCACCCCCAAACCCAGGGAACACCCCCCAAAAAAAAGCCCTCCCCAGGGCAGAGAGTAGGTGGTGGTGGCGGAGATATGGGGGTCCCAGTGGGGCTGAGGGTGGAATTGGGGGTCCCAGAGGGGTTGGGAAGGGATTTGAGGGAGGATTTGGGGGGCTTGGAGGGGATTTGGGGGTCCCAGTGGGGCTGAGGGTGGAATTGGGGGTCCCAGAGGGGTTGGGAAGGGATTTGAGGGAGGATTTGGGGGGCTTGGAGGGGATTTGGGGGTCCCAGTGGGGCTGAGGGTGGAATTGGGGGTCCCAGAGGGGTTGGAAAGGGATTTGAGGGAGGATTTGGGGGGCTTGGAGGGGATTTGGGGGTCCCAGTGGGGCTGGAGGGGTGGAATTGGGGGTCCCAGAGGGGTTGGGTGGGGATTTGAGGGAGGATTTGGGGGTCCCAGAAGGGTTGGGAGAGGATTTGAGGGAGGATTTCGAGGTCCCAGTGGGGATGGGGGTGGAATTTGGGGTCCCAGAGGGGTTGGGAAAGGTTTTGAGGGAGGATTTGGGGGTCTCAGTGGGGCTGAGGAGGGGCGTGGGGTTCCTAGAGGGGTTGGGAAGGGATTTGAGGGAGGATTTGGGGAGCGTGGAGGGGATTTGGGGGTCGTAGAGGGGTTGGGAAGGGATTTGAGGGAGGATTTGGGGGTCCCAGTGGGGCTGGGGGCGGAATTGGGGGTCCCAGAGGGGTTGGGAGAGGATTTGAGGGAGGATTTGGGGGTCCCAGTGGGGCTGGGGGCGGAATTGGGGGTCCCAGAGGGGTTGGGAAGGTATTTGAGGGAGGATTTGGGGGTCTCAGTGGGGTTGGGGGGGGCTTGGGGGTCGTAGAGGGGTTGGGAGAGGATTTGAGGGAGGATTTGGGGGGCTTTTGGGGTTCCAGGGGAGGATTTTGGGGTTCCAGGGAGGGATTTTGAGGTTCCAGGGGGGATTCCAGAGGGGGATTTTGGGGTTCAGGGGGTATTTTGGGATTCTGTGGGTTGATTTTGGGATCCCAGGACGGGATTTTGGGGTTCCGGGGGGCATTTGGGGATCCCAGGGGAGAAATTTGGGGTTCAGGGGGGGGATTTTGGGATTCTTGGGGGTATTTTGGGGCTCCGGGGGGAGGGATTTTGGGGTTCCAATGGGAGGGATTTTGTGGTTCCAATGGGGGGGATTTTGGGGTTCCAAGGGGGGGATTTTGGGGTTCCGGGGGGAATTTTGGGGTTCCAGGGGAGGATTTTGGGGTTCTGGGGGGGGATTTTGGGGTTCCAAGGGGAGGATTTTGAGGTTCCAGGGGGAATTTTGGGATTCCAGGGAGGGATTTTGGGGTTCCAGGGAAGGATTTTGGGGTTCTGGGGTGGGGAATTGGGATTCGGGGGGGGGACACACACACTTTGGGGTTCCGGGGAGGGATTTTGGGGTTTCAGGGAGAGATTTTGGGGTTCCAAGGGGGGGATTTTGAGGTTCCAGGGGGAAATTTTGGGATGCCAGGGAGGGATTTTGGGGTTCCAGGGGAGGATTTTGGGGTCCCACCTCTCCCCCCCCCCAGATTCCAGCCTGCTGACCCCGCAGCTCCAGGGGATCCTCGAGCGCGTCCGGCACGGAGCCGACTTCATGCCGCGCTGGCAGAGCACCGTGAGTTTAAGGGGTATGGGGGGGGGGGGGGTGTCACCCCGATTTTGGGGGGCTGCTGACCCCCCCGCCCCGATCCCGCAGCGTGTCCTGGTGGAGGAGCTGGGCTCCTCCTGGAGGGAGAAACTGGCTGAGTTCGAGGAGATCCCCTTCGCTGCCGCCTCCATCGGGCAGGTCCATCGCGGGGTGCTCCGCGACGGCACCGCCGTGGCCCTCAAGATCCAGGTCGGCGCCGGGAACGGGGGGCGTTTTGGGGTGCAGAGCGGGGAATTGGGGGGGTCTCGGGATTCTAGGGTGGGATTTGGGGGTCTAGAGGGAATCTAGGGTGGGATTTGGGGCTCTCAGGGGACTCTGGGATGGGATTTGAGGGGGGATTTGGGGGTCTTTAGGGACTCTGGGGTGGGATTTAGGTGTCTAGAGGGAATCTAGGGTGGGATTTGGGGCTCTCAGGGGACTCTGGGATGGGATTTGGGGGTCTTTAGGGACTCTGGGGTGGGATTTGGGGGTCTCGAGGAGCTCTGGGATGGGATCTTGGGGTCCAAGGAGACTCTAGGATGGGATTTGGGGCTCTCAGGGGGCTGAGGGTGGGATTTGAGAGGGATCTGGGGGTCTGGAGGGAGCTCTGGGGTGGGATTTGGGGGTCTTGAGGAGCTCTGGGGTGGGATTTAGGGGTCTTTAGGGACTCTAGGATGGGATTTGGGGGTATCAGGGGGCTGAGGATGGGATTTGAGGGGGGATTTGGGGGTCTGGAGGGACTCTGGGGTGGCATTTGGGGGTCTCCAGGGACTCTGGGATGGGATTTGGGGGTCTTTAGGGACTCTGGGGTGGGATTTGGGGGTCTCGAGGAGCTCTGGGATGGGATCTTGGGGTCCAAGGAGACTCTAGGATGGGATTTGGGGCTTTCAGGGGGCTGAGGGTGGGATTTGAGGGGGATTTGGGGGTCTGGAGGGACTCTGGGGTGGGATTTGGGGGTCTAGAGGGAATCTAGGGTGGGATTTGGGGTTCTCAGGGGACTCTGGGGTGGGATTTGGGGGTCAAGAGGGACTCTGGGGTGGGATTTGGGGCTCTCAGGGGACTCTGGGATGGGATTTGGGGGTCAAGAGGGACTCTAGGATGGGATTTGGGGGTATCGGGGCTGAGGATGGGATTTGAGGGGGGACTTGGGGGTCTAGAGGGACTCTGGGGTGGGATTTGGGGGTCTTGAGGGGCTCTGGGATGGGATCTTGGGGTCCAAGGAGACTTTAGGATGGGATTTGGGGCTCTCAGGGGGCTGAGGATGGGATGGGAGAGGGATTTGGGGGTCTCGAGGGACTCTGGGGTGGGATTTGGGGGTCTCGAGGGGCTCTGGGATGGGATCTTGGGGTCCAAGGAGACTTTAGGATGGGATTTGGGGCTCTCAGGGGGCTGAGGATGGGATTTGAGGGGGATTTGGGGGTCTCAAGGGACTCTGGGGTGGGATTTGGGGGTCTCGAGGGGCTCTGGGATGGGATTTGGGGGTATCGGGGCTGAGGATGGGATTTGAGGGGGGATTTGGGGGTCTCGAGGGACTCTGGGGTGGGATTTGGGGGTCTCGAGGAGCTCTGGGATGGGATCTTGGGGTTCAAGGAGACTCTAGGATGGGATTTGGGGCTCTCAGGGGGCTGAGGATGGGATGGGAGAGGGATTTGGGGGTCTGGAGGGACTCTGGGGTGGGGTTTGGGGGTCTCGAGGGGCTCTGGGATGGGATCTTGGGGTCCAAGGAGACTTTAGGATGGGATTTGGGGCTCTCAGGGGGCTGAGGATGGAATTTGAGGGGGGATTTAGGGGTCTCGAGGGACTCTGGGGTGGGATTTGGGGGTCTCGAGGGGCTCTGGGATGGGATCTTGGGGTCCAAGGAGACTTTAGGATGGGATTTGGGGCTCTCAGGGGGCTGAGGATGGAATTTGAGGGGGGATTTAGGGGTCTCGAGGGACTCCAGGGTGGGATTTGGGGGTCTCGAGGAGCTCTGGGATGGGATGTGGGGGTCTAGAGGGAATCTAGGGTGGGATTTGGGGTTCTCAGGGGACTCTGGGATGGGATTTGGGGGTCTCAAGGGACTCTGGGGTGGGATTTGGGGGTCTCAAGGAGCTCTGGGATGGAATTTGGGGGTCTTTAGGGACTCTAGGGTGGGATTTGGGGCTCTCAAGGGGCTGAGGGTGGGATGGGAGGGGGGATTTGGGGGTCTCAAGGGACTCTGGGGTGGGATTTGGGGGTCTTGAGGAGCTCTGGGGTGGGATTTAGGGGTCTTTAGGGACTCTAGGATGGGATTTGGGGGTATCAGGGGGCTGAGGATGGGATTTGAGGGGGGATTTGGGGGTCTGGAGGGACTCTGGGGTGGGATTTGGGGGTCTCGAGGAGCTCTGGGATGGGATCTTGGGGTCCAAGGAGACTCTAGGATGGGATTTGGGGCTCTCAGGGGGCTGAGGATGGGATGGGAGGGGGGATTTGGGGGTCTCAAGTGACTCTGGGGTGGGATTTGGGGGTCTTGAGGAGCTCTGAGATGGGATCTTGGGGTCCAAGGAGACTCTAGGATGGGATTTGGGGCTCTCAAGGGGCTGAGGATGGGATTTGAGGGGGATTTGGGGGTCTCAAGGGACTCTGGGGTGGGATTTAGGGGTCTAGAGGGAATCTAGGGTGGGATTTGGGACTCTCAGAGGACTCTGGGATGGGATTTGGGGGTCAAAAGGGATTCTAGAATGGGGTTTGGGGGTGTCAGGGGGCTGAGGATGGGATTTGAGGGGGGATTTGGGGATCTCGAGGGACTCTGGGGTGGGATTTGGGGGTCTCGAGGAGCTCTGGGATGGGATCTTGGGGTCCAAGGAGACTCTAGGATGGGATTTGGGGGTGTCAGGGGGCTGAGGATGGAATTTGAGGGGGGATTTGGGGGTCTCAAGGGACTCTGGGGTGGGATTTAGGAGTCTCGAGGAGCTCTGGGATGAGATCTTGGGGTCCAAGGAGACTCTAGGATGGGATTTGGGGCTCTCAGGGGGCTGAGGGTGGGATTTGAGGGGGATTTGGGGGTCTCGAGGGACTCTGGGGTGGGATTTGGGGGTCTCAAGGAAATCTAGGGTGGGATTTGGGGGTCTTGAGGGGCTCTGGGATGGGATTTGTGGGTCTGGAGGGAATCCAGGGGGGGGATTGGGCGTCCCGGGGGATGGGAAAGGGAATTTGAGGGGGGGTTTGGGGGTCTCCAAGGACTCTGGGATGGGATTTGGGGGTCCCAGGGAACTTTAGGGTGGGATTTGAGGGTCCCAGGGAGCTTGGAAGGGGATTTTAGGTGGGACTTGTGGGTCTTGAGGGACTCTGGGATGGGATTTGGGGCTCCCAGGAGACTCTAGGGTGGGATTTGGGGGTGCTGGGAGGTTTGGGGGGGGGGTGCTTTGGGGGTGCTGGGGATTTGGGGGTGCCCCCCATTCTCCTCTCCCACCCCCCCCAGTACCCCGGCATCGCCCGGAGCATCCGCAGCGACATCGCCAACGTCCTGGCTCTGCTCAAGCTGAGCTCGGCGCTGCCCGAGGGTGAGCTGCCCCCCCCAAAAATGAGGCAAGGAAGCACCCCAAAATCCTTCAGGGGGGCTCCCCAAATGCCCCCTGACCCCCCACTTTTTTCTTTTTCCCCCAGGGCTGTTTGCAGAGCAGGCGCTGGAGGTTCTGCAGGCGGAGCTGGAGTGGGAATGCGACTATCGGCGCGAGGCTGAGTGCACCAGCGCCTTCCGGTGAGGATTTGGGGGTCCCCGGGGGGGATTTGGGGGTCCCTGGGGGGTTGAGGTGGGATTTACGGACCTGGGGTGGGGGCTGGTGGAGGATTTGGGGTTCCCAAGGGGATGAGTTTGGAGTTGGAGTGAGATTTGAGAGTCTCGGAGGGGGGATTTGGGGGTCCCAGAGGGGCTGTGGTGGGATTTTGGGGGTCCCCGGGGGGGATTTGGGGGTCTCAGAGGGGTTGGGGTGGGATTTATGGGTCTGGGGTGGGGGCTGGAGGAGGATTTGGGGTTCGCAAGGGGATGACTTTGGAGTTGGGGTGAGATTTGAGGGTCTCGGAGGGGGGATTTGGGGGTCCCAGAGGGGCTGTGGTGGGATTTTGGGGGTCCCCGGGGGGGGTTTGGGGTCCCTGGGGGTATTGAGGTGGGATTTACAGGTCTAGGGTGGGGGCTGGAGAAGGATTTGGGCTTCCCAAGGGGATGAGTTTGGAGTTGGGGTGAGATTTGAGGGTCTCGGAGGGGGATTTGGGGGTCCCAGAGGGGCTGTGGTGGGATTTTGGGGGTCCCCGGGGGGGATTTGGGGGTCTCAGAGGGGTTGGGGTGGGATTTATGGGTCTGGGGTGGGGGCTGGAGGAGGATTTGGGGTTCGCAAGGGGATGACTTTGGAGTTGGGGTGAGATTTGAGGGTCTTGGAGGGGGGATTTGGGGGTCCCAGAGGGGCTGTGGTGGGATTTTGGGGGTCCCCGGGGGGGATTTGGGGGTCTCAGAGGGGTTGGGGTGGGATTTATGGGTCTGGGGTGGGGGCTGGAGGAGGATTTGGGGTTCGCAAGGGGATGACTTTGGAGTTGGGGTGAGATTTGAGGGTCTTGGAGGGGGGATTTGGGGGTCCCAGAGGGGCTGTGGTGGGATTTTGGGGGTCCCCGGGGGGGTTTTGGGGGTCCCTGGGGGGTTGAGGTGGGATTTACGGGTCTGGGGTGGGGGCTGGTGGAGGTTTTGGGGTTCCCAAGGGGATGAGTTTGGAGTTGGAGTGAGATTTGAGAGTCTCGGAGGGGGGATTTGGGGGTCCCAGAGGGGCTGTGGTGGGATTTTGGGGGTCCCCGGGGGGGATTTGGGGGTCTCAGAGGGGTTGGGGTGGGATTTATGGGTCTGGGGTGGGGGCTGGCGGAGGATTTGGGGTTCCCAAGGGGATGAGTTTGGAGTTGGGGTGGGATTTGAGGGTCTTGGAGGGGGATTTGGGGGTCCCAGAGGGGCTGTGGTGGGATTTTGGGGGTCCCCGGGGGGGGTTTGGGGTCCCTGGGGGTATTGAGGTGGGATTTACGGGTCTAGGGTGGGGGCTGGAGAAGGATTTGGGGTTCCCAAGGGGATGAGTTTGGAGTTGGGGTGAGATTTGAGGGTCTCGGAGGGGGATTTGGGGGTCCCAGAGGGGCTGTGGTGGGATTTTGGGGGTCCCCGGGGGGGATTTGGGGGTCTCAGAGGGGTTGGGGTGGGATTTACGGACCTAGGGTGGGGGCTGGAGAAGGATTTGGGGTTCCCAAGGGGATGAGTTTGGAGTTGGGGTGAGATTTGAGGGTCTTGGAGGGGGATTTGGGGATCCCAGAGGGGCTGTGGTGGGATTTTGGGGGTCCCCGGGGGGGATTTGGGGGTCTCAGAGGGGTTGGGGTGGGATTTATGGGTCTGGGGTGGGGGCTGGAGGAGGATTTGGGGTTCCCAAGGGGATGAGTTTGGAGTTGGGGTGAGATTTGAGGGTCACGGGGGGGGATTTGGGGGTCCCAAGTGGGGGATATGGGGGTCCCAGAGGGGCTGTGGTGGGATTTGGGGGGGCTGGAAGGGGATTTGGGGGTCCCAGAGAGGCAGGTTTGGAGTTGGGGTGAGATTTGAGGGTCTCGGAGGGGGGATTTGGGGGTCCCAGGGGAGCTGAAGGGGGGAATTGGGGGTCCCAGGGTGGGATTTGGGGGTCCCAGGGAAGCTGGGGGAGGGATTTGGGGCTCTCAGAGGGGCTGGGGGGGGCAAGTTGTGGGGGGCTGGAGGGGGATTTGGGGGTCGCAGAGGGGCTGGGGGGGGATTTGGGGGTTCAGGGGGTGTTTAGGGGGTCCCTGGGTGGGTTTGGGGGGGCTCTGAGGGTTTGGGGGTGCTGTGGGGAGAGCTGCTGAGTCCACCCCCCCCTCCCTTCCAGGCAGCTGCTGGGGGGGGACCCGTTTTTTGGGGTGCCCCGCGTGGTCCCCGAGCTCTCGGCCACCCGCGTCCTCGCCACCGAGTTGGGGTGCGGGGTCCCCCTCGATCGCTGCCGCCACCTCCCCCAGCGCCTGCGCGACCAGGTCAGAGCCCCCCCCCCAAAAAAACTTGGGGGTAGGGGGGAACCCCCAAATCCCTCTGCACCCACACAGCCCCCCCCAAATCCCTCTGCACCCCCAAATCACCCCCACGGCCCCCTCGAGTTCCTGTGTACCCCCATGACCCCCCCAAAATCCTGGACCCCCCCTAGTCTCCCATAATCCGCCCCCCCCAACCCTCTCTCACCCCCATTTTTTTTCCCCTTCCCCCCCCCCAAATTCCCCCTGGACCCCCCCAAACCCCCCTCACCCCCATTTTTTCTCCCCTTGCTGCCCCCAGCCCCCCATATTTCCTCCCCAAACCTCTCCTGGACCCCCCCAGACCCCAATAATCCCTCCAGACCCCCCCAAATCCCTCCTGGACCCCCCCAGACCCCAATAATCCTTCCAGGCCCCCAAAAAACTCCTCCTGGACCCCCCCAGACCCCCATATTCCCCCCCCAACCCCTCCTGGACCCCCCCAGACCCCAATAATCCTTCCAGACCCCCCCAAAAACTCCTCCTGGACCCCCCCAGACACCTATATTCCCCCTTCAACCCCTCCTGGACCTCCCCAGACCCCAATAATCCCTCCAGACCCCCCCAAACCCTTCCTGGACACCCCCAGCCCCCCATATTTCCCCCCTCAAACCCCTCCTGGACCCCCTCAGACCCCAATAATTCCTTCAGACCCCCCCAAAAACACCTCCTGGACCCCCCCAGACACCCATATTCCCCCCCAAACCCCTCCTGGATTCCTCCAGACCCCCCCCAAACCCCTCCTGGACCCTCCCAGACCCCAATAATTCCTCCAGACCCCCCCAAAAACTCTTCCTGGACCCCCCCAGACACCTATATTCCCCCCTCAACCCCTCCTGGACCCCCCCAGACCCCAATAATCCCTCCAGACCCCCCCAAAAACTCCTCCTGGACCCCCCCAGCCCCCCATATTTCCCCCCTCAAACCCCTCCTGGACCCCCTCAGACCCCAATAATTCCTTCAGACCCCCCCAAAAACACCTCCTGGACCCCCCCAGACACCCATATTCCCCCCCAAACCCCTCCTGGATTCCTCCAGACCCCCCCCAAACCCCTCCTGGACCCTCCCAGACCCCAATAATCCTTCCAGACCCCCCCAAAAACTCCTCCTGGACCCCCCCAGACACCTATATTCCCCCTTCAACCCCTCCTGGACCCCCCCAGACCCCAATAATCCCTCCAGACCCCCCCAAACCCTTCCTGGACACCCCCAGCCCCCCATATTTCCCCCCTCAAACCCCTCCTGGACCCCCCCAGACCCCAATAATCCCTCCAGACCCCCCAAACCCTTCCTGGACACCCCCAGCCCCCCATATTTCGCCCCTCAAACCCCTCCTGGACCCCCTCAGACCCCAATAATTCCTTCAGACCCCCCCAAAACCATCTCCTGGACCCCCCCAGACACCCATATTCCCCCCCAAACCCCTCCTGGATTCCTCCAGACCCCCCCAAACCCCTCCTGGACCCTCCCAGACCCCAATAATTCCTCCAGACCCCCCCAAAAACTCTTCCTGGACCCCCCCAGACACCTATATTCCCCCCTCAACCCCTCCTGGACCCCCCCAGACCCCAATAATCCCTCCAGACCCCCCCAAACCCCTCCTGGACCCCCCCCCAGCCCCCCATATTTCCCCCCCAAACCCCTCCTGGACCCCCCCAGACCCCAATAATCCCTCCAGGCCCCCCCAAAAACTCCTCCTGGACCCCCCCAGACCCCCATATTCCCCCCCCAACCCCTCCTGGACCCCCCCAGCCCCCCATATTTCCCCCCCCAGACCCCTCCTGTACCCCCCCAGACCCCAATAATCCCTCCAGACCCCCCCAAACCCCTCCTGGACACCCCCCAGACCCCCATATTCCCCTCCCAAACCCCTCCTGGACCCCCCCCAGCCCCCAATAATCCCTCCAGACCCCCCCCAAACCCCTCCTGGACCCCCCCCAGCCCCCTTTCTCCCCCCTCAGCCCCCCCGTATCCCTCCCCCAGACCCCTCCTTCACCCCCCTCAGCCCCCCATAATCCTTCCCAGACCCCTCCAGCCCCGAGATTCCCCCCCAGCCCCCCAATATTCCCCCCCTCACCCCTTTTTTTCACCCCCCCCCAGCTCTGCACCCACCTCCTGCGCCTGTGCCTGCGCGAGCTCTTCGAGTTCCGCTTCATGCAAACCGACCCCAACTGGGCTAATTTCCTCTACGACGCCCGAAGCCACCGCGTGAGCCCCCCCGGGACCCCCCCCCCGAACCCCAAAATCCCCTTTTAGACCAAAAATTCCACCCCCCCTTTTTTTTTTAATTTTTTCTAGGTGACCCTGCTAGATTTCGGGGCGAGTCGCTCCTTTGATAAAGAATTCACGGATCATTATATTGAGGTAATGAGGGGGGGGGCAAAAAGGGGGGGGGGCTTCTCTTTTTTTTTGGGCCCCCCCCCCCCCCAGATTCTGTGTTGTTGCCCCCCCCCCCAAAAAAAGATGCTCCGGGCTGCGGCCGAGCGGGATCGGGATAAAGTGCTGCAGAAATGCCGGGACCTCAAGTTCCTAACGGGCTACGAGAGTGAGGTGGGGGGGTCTGGGGGGGTCCTGGGGGGGAAAATTGGGGTGTAAATGGGTCTGGGGGGGCTACGAGAGTGAGGTGGGGGGGGTTCAGGGGGTTCTGGGGGGGAATTGGGGTGTAAATGGGTCTGGGGGGCTATGAGAGT
>NW_027207048.1:0-63535 GCF_032191515.1 Phaenicophaeus curvirostris | reverse complement strand
CCTCTTTGCCCTTGTCCGCCCCTCTTTGCCCTTGTCGGCCCCTCTTTGCCTTGTCGGCCCCTCTCTTTGCCCCTTGTCCGCCCCTCTTTGCCCTTGCTCCCTATTCTCCGATCTTGTCCGCCCCTCTTTGCCCTTGTCCCGTATTCTCCGATCTTGTCCGCCCCTCTTTGCCCTTGTCCCGTATTCTCCGATCTTGTCCGCCCCTCTTTGCCCTTGTCCGCCCCTCTTTGCCTTGTCCGCCCTCTTTGCCCTTGTCCGCCCCTCTTTGCCCTTGTCCGCCCCTCTTTGCCCTTGTCCGCCCCTCTTTGCCCTTGTCCGCCCCTCTTGCCCTTGTCCGCCCCTCTTTGCCCTTGTCCGCCCCTCTTTGCCCTTGTCCGCCCCTCTTTGCCCTTGTCCGCCCCTCTTTGCCCTTGTCCGCCCCTCTTTGCCCTTGTCCGCCCCTCTTTGCCCTTGTCCGCCCCTCTTTGCCCTTGTCCGCCCCTCTTTGCCCTTGTCCGCCCCTCTTTGCCCTTGTCCGCCCCTCTTTGCCCTTGTCCGCCCCTCTTTGCCCTTGTCCCGTATTCTCCGATCTTGTCCGCCCCTCTTTGCCCTTGTCCGCCCCTCTTTGCCCTTGTCCGCCCCTCTTTGCCCTTGTCCGCCCCTCTTTGCCCTTGTCCGCCCCTCTTTGCCCTTGTCCGCCCCTCTTTGCCCTTGTCCGCCCCTCTTTGCCCTTGTCCGCCCCTCTTTGCCCTTGTCCGCCCCTCTTTGCCCTTGTCCGCCCCTCTTTGCCCTTGTCCGCCCCTCTTTGCCCTTGTCCCGTATTCTGCCATCTTGTCCGCCCCTCTTTGCCCTTGTCCCGTATTCTGCCATCTTGTCCGCCCCTCTTTGCCCTTGTCCGCCCCTCTTTGCCCTTGTCCGCCCCTCTTTGCCCTTGTCCGCCCCTCTTTGCCCTTGTCCCGGATTCTCCGATCTTGTCGGCCCCTCTTTGCCCTTGTCCCGTATTCTCCGATCTTGTCGGCCCCTCTTTGCCCTTGTCGGCCCCTCTTTGCCCTTGTCGGCCCCTCTTTGCCCTTGTCCGCCCCTCTTTGCCCTTGTCCGCCCCTCTTTGCCCTTGTCGGCCCCTCTTTGCCCTTGTCGGCCCCTCTTTGCCCTTGTCGGCCCCTCTTTGCCCTTGTCGGCCCCTCTTTGCCCTTGTCGGCCCTCTTTGCCCTTGTCGGCCCCTCTTTGCCCTTGTCGGCCCCTCTTTGCCCTTGTCGGCCCCTCTTTGCCCTTGTCCCGTATTCTCCGATCTTGTCGGCCCCTCTTTGCCCTTGTCGGCCCTCTTTGCCCTTGTCGGCCCCTCTTTGCCCTTGTCGGCCCCTCTTTGCCCTTGTCGGCCCCTCTTTGCCCTTGTCGGCCCCTCTTTGCCCTTGTCGGCCCCTCTTTGCCCTTGTCCGGCCCCTCTTTGCCCTTGTCGGCCCCTCTTTGCCCTTGTCGGCCCCTCTTTGCCCTTGTCGGCCCCTCTTTGCCCTTGTCGGCCCCTCTTTGCCCTTGTCGGCCCCTCTTTGCCCATGTCCGCCCCTCTTTGCCCTTGTCCGCCCCTCTTTGCCCTTGTCCGCCCCTCTTTGCCCTTGTCCGCCCCTCTTTGCCCTTGTCCGCCCCTCTTTGCCCTTGTCCGCCCCTCTTTGCCCTTGTCCCGGATTCTCCGATCTTGTCGGCCCCTCTTTGCCCTTGTTCCGTATTCTCCGATCTTGTCGGCCCCTCTTTGCCCTTGTCCCGTATTCTCCGATCTTGTCGGCCCCTCTTTGCCCTTGTCGGCCCCTCTTTGCCCTTGTCGGCCCCTCTTTGCCCTTGTCGGCCCCTCTTTGCCCTTGTCGGCCCCTCTTTGCCCTTGTCCGCCCCTCTTTGCCGTTGTCGGACCCTCTTTGCCCTTGTCGGCCCCTCTTTGCCCTTGTCGGCCCCTCTTTGCCCTTGTCGGCCCCTCTTTGCCCTTGTCCGCCCCTCTTTGCCCTTGTCGGCCCCTCTTTGCCCTTGTCGGCCCCTCTTTGCCCTTGTCCGCCCCTCTTTGCCCTTGTCCCATATTCTCCGATCTTGTCCGCCCCTCTTTGCCCTTGTCCCGTATTCTCCGATCTTGTCCGCCCCTCTTTGCCCTTGTCCCGTATTCTCCGATCTTGTCCGCCCCTCTTTGCCCTTGTCCGCCCCTCTTTGCCCTTGTCCGCCCCTCTTTGCCCTTGTCCGCCCCTCTTTGCCCTTGTCCGCCCCTCTTTGCCCTTGTCCGCCCCTCTTTGCCTTGTCCGCCCCTCTTTGCCCTTGTCCGCCCCTCTTTGCCCTTGTCCGCCCCTCTTTGCCCTTGTCCGCCCCTCTTTGCCCTTGTCCGCCCTCTTTGCCCTTGTCCGCCCCTCTTTGCCCTTGTCCGCCCCTCTTTGCCCTTGTCCGCCCCTCTTTGCCCTTGTCCCGTATTCTCCGATCTTGTCCGCCCCTCTTTGCCCTTGTCCGCCCCTCTTTGCCCTTGTCCGCCCCTCTTTGCCCTTGTCCGCCCCTCTTTGCCCTTGTCCGCCCCTCTTTGCCCTTGTCCGCCCCTCTTTGCCCTTGTCCGCCCCTCTTTGCCCTTGTCCGCCCCTCTTTGCCCTTGTCGCCCCTCTTTGCCCTTGTCCGCCCCTCTTTGCCCTTGTCCCGTATTCTGCCATCTTGTCCGCCCCTCTTTGCCCTTGTCCCGTTATTCTGCCATCTTGTCCGCCCCTCTTTGCCCTTGTCCGCCCCCTCTTTGCCCTTGTCCGCCCCTCTTTGCCCTTGTCCGCCCCTCTTTGCCCTTGTCCCGCCCCTCTTTGCCCTTGTCCCGGATTCTCCGATCTTGTCGGCCCCTCTTTGCCCTTGTCCCGTATTCTCCGAACTTGTCGCCCCTCTTTGCCCTTGTCGGCCCCTCTTTGCCCTTGTCGGCCCCTCTTTGCCCTTGTCGGCCCCTCTTTGCCCTTGTCGGCCCCTCTTTGCCCTTGTCGGCCCCTCTTTGCCCTTGTCGGCCCCTCTTTGCCCTTGTCGGCCCCTCTTTGCCCTTGTCGGCCCCTCTTTGCCCTTGTCGGCCCCTCTTTGCCCTTGTCGGCCCCTCTTTGCCCTTGTCGGCCCCTCTTTGCCCTTGTCCCGTATTCTCCGATCTTGTCGGCCCCTCTTTGCCCTTGTCGGCCCCTCTTTGCCCTTGTCGGCCCCTCTTTGCCCTTGTCGGCCCCTCTTTGCCCTTGTCGGCCCCTCTTTGCCCTTGTCGGCCCCTCTTTGCCCTTGTCGGCCCCTCTTTGCCCTTGTCGGCCCCTCTTTGCCCTTGTCGGCCCCTCTTTGCCCTTGTCGGCCCCTCTTTGCCCTCCCTTGTCGGCCCCTCTTTGCCCTTGTCGGCCCCTCTTTGCCCTTGTCGGCCCCTCTTGCCCTTGTCCGCCCCTCTTTGCCCTTGTCCGCCCCTCTTTGCCCTTGTCCGCCCCTCTTTGCCCTTGTCCGCCCCTCTTTGCCTTGTCCGCCCCTCTTTGCCCTTGTCCGCCCCTCTTTGCCCTTGTCCGCCCCTCTTTGCCCTTGTCCGCCCCTCTTTGCCCTTGTCCCGGATTCTCCGATCTTGTCGGCCCCTCTTTGCCCTTGTCCCGTATTCTCCGATCTTGTCGGCCCCTCTTTGCCCTTGTCCCGTATTCTCCGATCTTGTCGGCCCCTCTTTGCCCTTGTCGGCCCCTCTTTGCCCTTGTCGGCCCCTCTTTGCCCTTGTCGGCCCCTCTTTGCCCTTGTCGGCCCCTCTTTGCCCTTGTCGGCCCCTCTTTGCCCTTGTCGGCCCCTCTTTGCCCTTGTCGGCCCCTCTTTGCCCTTGTCGGCCCCTCTTTGCCCTTGTCGGCCCCTCTTTGCCCTTGTCGGCCCCTCTTTGCCCTTGTCGGCCCCTCTTTGCCCTTGTCGGCCCCTCTTTGCCCTTGTCGGCCCCTCTTTGCCCTTGTCGGCCCCTCTTTGCCCTTGTCGGCCCCTCTTTGTCCTTGTCCCGTATTCTCCGATCTTGTCGGCCCCTCTTTGCCCTTGTCGGCCCCTCTTTGCCCTTGTCGGCCCCTCTTTGCCCTTGTCGGCCCCTCTTTGCCCTTGTCGGCCCTCTTTGCCCTTGTCGGCCCCTCTTTGCCCTTGTCGGCCCCTCTTTGCCCTTGTCGGCCCCACTTTGCCCTTGTCGGCCCCTCTTTGCCCTTGTCGGCCCCTCTTTGCCCTTGTCGGCCCCTCTTTGCCCTTGTCCGCCCCTCTTTGCCCTTGTCCGCCCCTCTTTGCCCTTGTCCCGTATTCTCCGATCTTGTCGGCCCCTCTTTGCCCTTGTCCCGTATTCTCCGATCTTGTCGGCCCCTCTTTGACCTTGTCCCGTATTCTCCGATCTTGTCGGCCCCTCTTTGCACTTGTCCCTTATTCTCCGATCTTGTCGGCCCCTCTTTGCCCTTGTCGGCCCCTCTTTGCCCTTGTCGGCCCCTCTTTGCCCTTGTCGGCCCCTCTTTGCCCTTGTCGGCCCCTCTTTGCCCTTGTCGGCCCCTCTTTGCCCTTGTCGGCCCCTCTTTGCCCTTGTCGGCCCCTCTTTGCCCTTGTCGGCCCCTCTTTGCCCTTGTCGGCCCCTCTTTGCCCTTGTCGGCCCCTCTTTGCCCTTGTCGGCCCCTCTTTGCCCTTGTCGGCCCCTCTTTGCCCTTGTCGGCCCCTCTTTGCCCTTGTCGGCCCCTCTTTGCCCTTGTCCGCCCCTCTTTGCCCTTGTCGGCCCCTCTTTGCCCTTGTCCCGTATTCTCTGATCTTGTCCGCCCCTCTTTGCCCTTGTCCGCCCCTCTTTGCCCTTGTCCGCCCCTCTTTGCCCTTGTCCGCCCCTCTTTGCCCTTGTCCGCCCCTCTTTGCCCTTGTCCCGCCCTCTTTGCCCTTGTCCGCCCCTCTTTGCCCTTGTCCGCCCCTCTTTGCCCTTGTCCGCCCCTCTTTGCCCTTGTCCGCCCCTCTTTGCCCTTGTCCGCCCCTCTTTGCCCTTGTCCGCCCCTCTTTCCCTTGTCCGCCCCTCTTTGCCCTTGTCCGCCCCTCTTTGCCCTTGTCCGCCCCTCTTTGCCCTTGTCCGCCCCTCTTTGCCCTTGTCCGCCCCTCTTGCCCTTGTCCGCCCCTCTTTGCCCTTGTCCGCCCCTCTTTGCCCTTGTCCGCCCCTCTTTGCCCTTATCTTGTATTCTCCGCAATTCTGCGCCCCTCTTTGCCCTTGTCCGCCCCTCTTTGCCCTTGTCCGCCCCTCTTTGCCCTTGTCCGCCCCTCTTTGCCCTTGTCCGCCCCTCTTTGCCCTTGTCCGCCCCTCTTTGCCCTTGTCCGCCCCTCTTTGCCCTTGTCCGCCCCTCTTTGCCCTTGTCCGCCCCTCTTTGCCCTTGTCCGCCCCTCTTTGCCCTTGTCCGCCCCTCTTTGCCCTTGTCCGCCCCTCTTTGCCCTTGTCCGCCCCTCTTTGCCCTTGTCCGCCCCTCTTTGCCCTTGTCCGCCCCTCTTGCCCTTGTCCGCCCCTCTTTGCCCTTGTCCGCCCCTCTTTGCCCTTGTCTTGTATTCTCCGCAATTCTCCGCCCCTCTTTGCCCTTGTCCGCCCCTCTTTGCCCTTGTCCGCCCCTCTTTGCCCTTGTCCGCCCCTCTTTGCCCTTGTCCGCCCCTCTTTGCCCTTGTCCGCCCCTCTTTGCCCTTGTCTGCCCCTCTTTGCCTTTGTCCCGTTTTCTCCGCACTTCTCCGCCCCTCTTTGCCCTTGTCCGCCCCTCTTTGCCCTTGTCCGCCCCTCTTTGCCCTTGTCCGCCCCTCTTTGCCCTTGTCCGCCCCTCTTTGCCCTTGTCCCGTATTCTCCGAAGTTGTCCGCCCCTCTTTGCCCTTGTCCGCCCCTCTTTGCCTTTGTCCGCCCCTCTTTGCCCTTGTCCGCCCCTCTTTGCCCTTGTCCGCCCCTCTTTGCCCTTGTCCGCCCCTCTTTGCCCTTGTCCGCCCCTCTTTGCCCTTGTCCCGTATTCTCCGATCTTGTCGGCCCCTCTTTGCCCTTGTCCCGTATTCTCCGATCTTGTCGGCCCCTCTTTGCCCTTGTCCCGTATTCTCCGATCTTGTCGGCCCCTCTTTGCCCTTGTCCCGTATTCTCCGAACTTGTAGGCCTCTCTTTGCCCTTGTCGGCCCCTCTTTGCCCTTGTCGGCCCCTCTTTGCCCTTGTCGGACCCTCTTTGCCCTTGTCGGCCCCTCTTTGCCCTTGTCGGCCCCTCTTTGCCCTTGTCGGCCCCTCTTTGCCCTTGTCGGCCCCTCTTTGCCCTTGTCGGACCCTCTTTGCCCTTGTCGGCCCCTCTTTGCCCTTGTCGGCCCCTCTTTGCCCTTGTACCGTATTCTCTGATCTTGTCCGCCCCTCTTTGCCCTTGTCCGCCCCTCTTTGCCCTTGTCCCCCCCTCTTTGCCCTTGTCCGCCCCTCTTTGCCCTTGTCCGCCCCTCTTTGCCCTTGTCCGCCCCTCTTTGCCCTTGTCCGCCCCTCTTTGCCCTTGTCCGCCCCTCTTTGCCCTTGTCCGCCCCTCTTTGCCCTTGTCCGCCCCTCTTTGCCCTTGTCCGCCCCTCTTTGCCCTTGTCCGCCCCTCTTTGCCCTTGTCCGCCCCTCTTTGCCCTTGTCCGCCCCTCTTTGCCCTTGTCCGCCCCTCTTTGCCCTTGTCCGCCCCTCTTTGCCCTTGTCCGCCCCTCTTTGCCCTTGTCCCGTATTCTCCGATCTTGTCCGCCCCTCTTTGCCCTTGTCCGCCCCTCTTTGCCCTTGTCCCGTATTCTCCGATCTTGTCCGCCCCTCTTTGCCCTTGTCCGCCCCTCTTTGCCCTTGTCCGCCCCTCTTTGCCCTTGTCCGCCCCTCTTTGCCCTTGTCCGCCCCTCTTTGCCCTTGTCCGCCCCTCTTTGCCCTTGTCCGCCCCTCTTTGCCCTTGTCCGCCCCTCTTTGCCCTTGTCCGCCCCTCTTTGCCCTTGTCCGCCCCTCTTTGCCCTTGTCCGCCCCTCTTTGCCCTTGTCCGCCCCTCTTTACCATTGTCCCGTATTCTCCGACCTTGTCGGCCCCTCTTTGCCCTTGTCCCGTATTCTCCGATCTTATCGGCCCCTCTTTGCCCTTGTCCCGTATTCTCCAATTTTGTCGGCCCCTCTTTGCCCTTGTCCCGTATTCTCCGATCTTGTCGGCCCCTCTTTGCCCTTGTCGGCCCCTCTTTGCCCTTGTCGGCCCCTCTTTGCCCTTGTCGGCCCCTCTTTGCCCTTGTCGGCCCCTCTTTGCCCTTGTCGGCCCCTCTTTGCCCTTGTCGGCCCCTCTTTGCCCTTGTCCGCCCCTCTTTGCCCTTGTCCGCCCCTCTTTGCCCTTGTCGGCCCCTCTTTGCCCTTGTCCGCCCCTCTTTGCCCTTGTCCGCCCCTCTTTGCCCTTGTCCGCCCCTCTTTGCCCTTGTCCGCCCCTCTTTACCATTGTCCCGTATTCTCCGACCTTGTCGGCCCCTCTTTGCCCTTGTCCCGTATTCTCCGATCTTATCGGCCCCTCTTTGCCCTTGTCCCGTATTCTCCAATTTTGTCGGCCCCTCTTTGCCCTTGTCCCGTATTCTCCGATCTTGTCGGCCCCTCTTTGCCCTTGTCGGCCCCTCTTTGCCCTTGTCGGCCCCTCTTTGCCCTTGTCGGCCCCTCTTTGCCCTTGTCGGCCCCTCTTTGCCCTTGTCGGCCCCTCTTTGCCCTTGTCGGCCCCTCTTTGCCCTTGTCCGCCCCTCTTTGCCCTTGTCGGCCCCTCTTTGCCCTTGTCCGCCCCTCTTTGCCCTTGTCCGCCCCTCTTTGCCCTTGTCCCGTATTCTCTGATCTTGTCCGCCCCTCTTTGCCCTTGTCCGCCCCTCTTTGCCCTTGTTCGCCCCTCTTTGCCCTTGTCCGCCCCTCTTTGCCCTTGTCCGCCCCTCTTTGCCCTTGTCCGCCCCTCTTTGCCCTTGTCCGCCCCTCTTTGCCCTTGTCCGCCCCTCTTTGCCCTTGTCCGCCCCTCTTTGCCCTTGTCCGCCCCTCTTTGCCCTTGTCCGCCCCTCTTTGCCCTTGTCCGCCCCTCTTTGCCCTTGTCCGCCCCTCTTTGCCCTTGTCCGCCCCTCTTTGCCCTTGTCCGCCCCTCTTTGCCCTTGTCCCGTATTCTCCGATCTTGTCGGCCCCTCTTTGCCCTTGTCCGCCCCTCTTTGCCCTTGTCCCGTATTCTCCGATCTTGTCCGCCCCTCTTTGCCCTTGTCCGCCCCTCTTTGCCCTTGTCCGCCCCTCTTTGCCCTTGTCCGCCCCTCTTTGCCATTTTCCACCCCTCTTTGCCCTTGTCCGCACCTCTTTGCCCTTGTCCGACCCACTTTGCCCTTGTCCGCCCCTCTTTGCCCTTGTCCGCCCCTCTTTGCACTTGTCCGCCCCTCTTTGCCCTTGTCCGCCCCTCTTTGCCCTTGTCCGCCCCTCTTTGCCCTTGTCCGCCCCTCTTTGCCCTTGTCCGCCCCTCTTTGCCCTTGTCCGCCCCTCTTTGCCCTTGTCCGCCCCTCTTTGCCCTTGTCCGCCCCTCTTTGCCCTTGTCCGCCCCTCTTTGCCCTTGTCCGCCCCTCTTTGCCCTTGTCCGCCCCTCTTTGCCCTTGTCCCGTATTCTCCGATCTTGTCCGCCCCTCTTTGCCCTTGTCCGCCCCTCTTTGCCCTTGTCCGCCCCTCTTTGCCCTTGTCCGCCCCTCTTTGCCCTTGTCCGCCCCTCTTTGCCCTTGTCCGCCCCTCTTTGCCCTTGTCCGCCCCTCTTTGCCCTTGTCCGCCCCTCTTTGCCCTTGTCCGCCCCTCTTTGCCCTTGTCCCGTATTCTCCGATCTTGTCGGCCCCTCTTTGCCCTTGTCCCGTATTCTCCAATCTTGTCGGCCCCTCTTTGCCCTTGTCCCGTATTCTCCGATCTTGTCGGCCCCTCTTTGCCCTTGTCCAGTATTCTCCGATCTTGTCGGCCCCTCTTTGCCCTTGTCCCGTATTCTCCGATCTTGTCGGCCCCTCTTGGCCCTTGTCGGCCCCTCTTTGCCCTTGTCGGCCCCTCTTTGCCCTTGTCCGCCCCTCTTTGCCCTTGTCGGCTCCTCTTTGCCCTTGTCCGCCCCTCTTTGCCCTTGTCCGCCCCTCTTTGCCCTTGTCCGCCCCTCTTTGCCCTTGTCCGCCCCTCTTTGCCCTTGTCCGCCCCTCTTTGCCCTTGTCCGCCCCTCTTTGCCCTTGTCCGCCCCTCTTTGCCCTGGTCCCGTATTCTCTGATCTTGTCCGCCCCTCTTTGCCCTTGTCCGCCCCTCTTTGCCCTTGTCCGCCCCTCTTTGCCCTTGTGCGCCCCTCTTTGCCCTTGTGCGCCCCTCTTTGCCCTTGTGCGCCCCTCTTTGCCCTTGTCCGCCCCTCTTTGCCCTTGTCCGCCCCTGTTTGCCCTTGTCCGCCCCTGTTTGCCCTTGTCCGCCCCTCTTTGCCCTTGTCCGCCCCTCTTTGCCCTTGTCCGCCCCTCTTTGCCCTTGTGCGCCCCTCTTTGCCCTTGTCCCGTATTCTCCGATCTTGTCGGCCCCTCTTTGCCCTTGTCCGCCCCTCTTTGCCCTTGTCCCGTATTCTCCGATCTTCTCCGCCCCTCTTTGCCCTTGTCCGCCCCTCTTTGCCCTTGTCCGCCCCTCTTTGCCCTTGTCCGCCCCTCTTTGCCCTTGTCCGCCCCTCTTTGCCCTTGTCCGCCCCTCTTTGCCCTTGTCCCGTATTCTCCGATCTTGTCGGCCCCTCTTTGCCCTTGTCCCGTATTCTCCGATCTTGTCGGCACCTCTTTGCCCTTGTCCCGTATTCTCCGATCTTGTCGGCCCCTCTTTGCCCTTGTCCCGTATTCTCCGATCTTGTCGGCCCCTCTTTGCCCTTGTCCCGTATTCTCCGATCTTGTCGGCCCCTCTTTGCCCTTGTCGGCCCCTCTTTGCCCTTGTCGGCCCCTCTTTGCCCTTGTCGGCCCCTCTTTGCCCTTGCTGGCCCCTCTTTGCCCTTGCCGGCCCCTCTTTGCCCTTGCCGGCCCCTCTTTGCCCTTGCCGGCCCCTCTTTGCACTTGTCGGACCCTCTTTGCCCTTGTCGGCCCCTCTTTGCCCTTGTCGGCCCCTCTTTGCCCTTGTCGGCCCCTCTTTGCCCTTGTCGGCCCATCTTTGCCCTTGTCGGCCCCTCTTTGCCCTTGTCGGACCCTCTTTGCCCTTGTCCGCCCCTCTTTGCCCTTGTCCGCCCCTCTTTGCCCTTGTCCAGTATTCTCTGATCTTGTCCGCCCCTCTTTGCCCTTGTCCGCCCCTCTTTGCCCTTGTCCGCCCCTCTTTGCCCTTGTCCGCCCCTCTTTGCCCTTGTCCGCCCCTCTTTGCCCTTGTCCGCCCCTCTTTGCCCTTGTCCGCCCCTCTTTGCCCTTGTCCGCCCCTCTTTGCCCTTGTCCGCCCCTCTTTGCCCTTGTCCGCCCCTCTTTGCCCTTGTCCGCCCCTCTTTGCCCTTGTCCGCCCCTCTTTGCCCTTGTCCGCCCCTCTTTGCCCTTGTCCGCCCCTCTTTGCCCTTGTCCGCCCCTCTTTGCCCTTGTCCGCCCCTCTTTGCCCTTGTCCGCCCCTCTTTGCCCTTGTCCCGTATTCTCCGATCTTGTCGGACCCTCTTTGCCATTGTCCGCCCCTCTTTGCCCTTGTCCCGTATTCTCCGATCTTGTCCGCCCCTCTTTGCCCTTGTCCGCCCCTCTTTGCCCTTGTCCGCCCCTCTTTGCCCTTGTCCGCCCCTCTTTGCCCTTGTCCGCCCCTCTTTGCCATTTTCCAACCCTCTTGGCCCTTGTCCGCCCCTCTTTGCCCTTGTCCGCCCCTCTTTGCCCTTGTCCGACCCTCTTTGCCCTTGTCCGCCCCTCTTTGCCCTTGTCCGCCCCTCTTTGCCCTTGTCCGCCCCTCTTTGCCCTTGTCCCGTATTCTCCGATCTTGTCCGCCCCTCTTTGCCCTTGTCCGCCCCTCTTTGCCCTTGTCCGCCCCTCTTTGCCCTTGTCCGCCCCTCTTTGCCCTTGTCCGCCCCTCTTTGCCCTTGTCCGCCCCTCTTTGCCCTTGTCCGCCCCTCTTTGCCCTTGTCCGCCCCTCTTTGCCCTTGTCCCGTATTCTCCGATCTTGTCCGCCCCTCTTTGCCCTTGTCCGCCCCTCTTTGCCCTTGTCCGCCCCTCTTTGCCCTTGTCCGCCCCTCTTTGCCCTTGTCCGCCCCTCTTTGCCCTTGTCCGCCCCTCTTTGCCCTTGTCCGCCCCTCTTTGCCCTTGTCCGCCCCTCTTTGCCCTTGTCCGCCCCTCTTTGCCCTTGTCCCATATTCTCCGATCTTGTCCGCCCCTCTTTGCCCTTGTCCGCCCCTCTTTGCCCTTGTCCCGTATTCTCCGATCTTGTCCGCCCCTCTTTGCCCTTGTCCGCCCCTCTTTGCCCTTGTCCGCCCCTCTTTGCCCTTGTCCGCCCCTCTTTGCCCTTGTCCGCCCCTCTTTGCCCTTGTCCGCCCCTCTTTGCCCTTGTCCGCCCCTCTTTGCCCTTGTCCGCCCCTCTTTGCCCTTGTCCGCCCCTCTTTGCCCTTGTCCGCCCCTCTTTGCCCTTGTCCGCCCCTCTTTGCCCTTGTCCCATATTCTCCGATCTTGTCCGCCCCTCTTTGCCCTTGTCCCGTATTCTCCGATCTTGTCCGCCCCTCTTTGCCCTTGTCCAGTATTCTCCGATCTTGTCCGCCCCTCTTTGCCCTTGTCCCGTATTCTCCGATCTTGTCCGCCCCTCTTTGCCCTTGTCCCGTATTCTCCGATCTTGTCCGCCCCTCTTTGCCCTTGTCCCGTATTCTCCGATCTTGTCCGCCCCTCTTTGCCCTTGTCCGCCCCTCTTTGCCCTTGTCCGCCCCTCTTTGCCCTTGTCCGCCCCTCTTTGCACTTGTCCGCCCCTCTTTGCCCTTGTCCGCCCCTCTTTGCCCTTGTCCGCCCCTCTTTGCCCTTGTCCCGTATTCTCCGATCTTGTCCGCCCCTCTTTGCCCTTGTCCGCCCCTCTTTGCCCTTGTCCCGTATTCTCCGATCTTGTCCGCCCCTCTTTGCCCTTGTCCCGTATTCTCAGATCTTGTCCGCCCCTCTTTGCCCTTGTCCCGTATTCTCCGATCTTGTCCGCCCCTCTTTGCCCTTGTCCGCCCCTCTTTGCCCTTGTCCGCCCCTCTTTGCCCTTGTCCGCCCCTCTTTGCCCTTGTCCGCCCCTCTTTGCCCTTGTCCGCCCCTCTTTGCCCTTCTCCCGTATTCTTCGATCTTGTCGGCCCCTCTTTACCCTTGTCGGCCCCTCTTTGCCCTTGTCCGCTCCTCTTTGCCCTTGTCCCGTATTCTCCGATCTTGTCCGCCCCTCTTTGCCCTTGTCCGCCCCTCTTTGCCCTTGTCCCGTATTCTGCGATCTTGTCCGCCCCTCTTTGCCCTTGTCCCGTATTCTGCGATCTTGTCCGCCCCTCTTTGCCCTTGTCCCGTATTCTGCGATCTTGTCCGCCCCTCTTTGCCCTTGTCCCGTATTCTCCGATCTTGTCGGCCCCTCTTTCCCCCTTTCGGCCCCTCTTTCCCCCTGTCGGCCCCTCTTTCCCCCTGTCGGCCCCTCTTTCCCCCTGTCGGCCCCTCTTTCCCCCTGTCAGCCCCTCTTTGCCCCTGTCGGCCCCTCTTTGCCCTTGTCGGCCCCTCTTTGCCCTTGTCGGCCCCTCTTTGCCCTTGTCCGCCCCTCTTTGCCCTTGTCCGCCCCTCTTTGCCCTTGTCCGCCCCTCTTTGCCCTTGTCCCGTGTTCTCCGATCTTGTCCGGTCCTCTTTGCCCTTGTCCCGTATTCTCCCATCTTGTCGGCCCCTCTTTGCCCTTGTCCCGTATTCTCCGATCTTGTCCGCCCCTCTTTGCCCTTGTCCCGTATTCTCCGATCTTGTCCGCCCCTCTTTGCCCTTGTCCCGTATTCTCCGATATTGTCCGCCCCTCTTTGCCCTTGTCCGCCCCTCTTTGCCCTTGTCCGCCCCTCTTTGCCCTTGTCCCGTATTCTCCGATCTTGTCCGCCCCTCTTTGCCCTTGTCCGCCCCTCTTTGCCCTTGTCCGCCCCTCTTTGCCCTTGTCCGCCCCTCTTTGCCATTTTCCACCCCTCTTTGCCCTTGTCCGCCCCTCTTTGCCCTTGTCCGACCCTCTTTGCCCTTGTCCGACCCTCTTTGCCCTTGTCCCGTATTCTCCGATCTTGTCCGCCCCTCTTTGCCCTTGTCCGCCCCTCTTTGCCCTTGTCCGCCCCTCTTTGCCCTTGTCCGCCCCTCTTTGCCCTTGTCCGCCCCTCTTTGCCCTTGTCCGGCCCTCTTTGCCCTTGTCCGCCCCTCTTTGCCCTTGTCCGCCCCTCTTTGCCCTTGTCCGCCCCTCTTTGCCCTTGTCCGACCCTCTTTGCCTTGTCCGACCCTCTTTGCCCTTGTCCGCCCCTCTTTGCCCTTGTCCGCCCCTCTTTGCCCTTGTCCCGTATTCTCCGATCTTGTCCGCCCCTCTTTGCCCTTGTCCGCCCCTCTTTGCCCTTGTCCGCCCCTCTTTGCCCTTGTCCGCCCCGCTTTGCCCTTGTCCGCCCCGCTTTGCCCTTGTCCGCCCCTCTTTGCCCTTGTCCGCCCCTCTTTGCCCTTGTCCGCCCCTCTTTGCCCTTGTCCGCCCCTCTTTGCCCTTGTCCCGTATTCTCCGATCTTGTCCGCCCCTCTTTGCCCTTGTCCGCCCCTCTTTGCCCTTGTCCGCCCCTCTTTGCCCTTGTCCGCCCCTCTTTGCCCTTGTCCGCCCCTCTTTGCCCTTGTCCCATATTCTCCGATCTTGTCCGCCCCTCCTTGCCCTTGTCCCGTATTCTCCGATCTTGTCCGCCCCCCTTTGCCCTTGTCCAGTATTCTCCGATCTTGTCCGCCCCTCTTTGCCCTTGTCCCGTATTCTCCGATCTTGTCCGCCCCTCTTTGCCCTTGTCCCGTATTCTCCGATCTTGTCCGCCCCTCTTTGCCCTTGTCCGCCCCTCTTTGCCCTTGTCCGCCCCTCTTTGCCCTTGTCCGCCCCTCTTTGCCCTTGTCTGCCCCTCTTTGCCCTTGTCCGCCCCTCTTTGCCCTTGTCCGCCCCTCTTTGCCCTTGTCCGCCCCTCTTTGCCCTTGTCCCGTATTCTCCGATCTTGTCCGACCCTCTTTGCCCTTGTCCGCCCCTCTTTGCCCTTGTCCCGTATTCTCCGATCTTGTCCGCCCCTCTTTGCCCTTGTCCCGTATTCTCCGATCTTGTCCGCCCCTCTTTGCCCTTGTCCCGTATTCTCCGATCTTGTCCGCCTCTCTTTGCCCTTGTCCCGTATTCTCCGATCTTGTCCGACCCTCTTTGCCCTTGTCCGCCCCTCTTTGCCCTTGTCCGCCCCTCTTTGCCCTTGTCCGCCCCTCTTTGCCCTTCTCCCGTATTCTTCGATCTTGTCGGCCCCTCTTTACCCTTGTCCGCCCCTCTTTGCCCTTGTCCGCCCCTCTTTGCCCTTGTCCCGTATTCTGCGATCTTGTCCGCCCCTCTTTGCCCTTGTCCCGTATTCTGCGATCTTGTCCGCCCCTCTTTGCCCTTGTCCCGTATTCTGCGATCTTGTCCGCCCCTCTTTGCCCTTGTCCCGTATTCTGCGATCTTGTCCGCCCCTCTTTGCCCTTGTCCCGTATTCTCCGATCTTGTCGGCCCCTCTTTGCCCTTGTCGGCCCCTCTTTGCCCTTGTCGGCCCCTCTTTCCCCCTGTCGGCCCCTCTTTCCCCCTGTCGGCCCCTCTTTCCCCCTGTCGGCCCCTCTTTCCCCCTGTCGGCCCCTCTTTGCCCCTGTCGGCCCCTCTTTGCCCCTGTCCGCCCCTCTTTGCCCTTGTCCGCCC
Source organism: Phaenicophaeus curvirostris (assembly GCF_032191515.1). Lineage (NCBI taxonomy): Eukaryota > Metazoa > Chordata > Aves > Cuculiformes > Cuculidae > Phaenicophaeus > Phaenicophaeus curvirostris. The sequence continues at coordinate 48,760 of NW_027207048.1, read as the reverse complement.
CTCTTTGCCCTTGTCGGCCCCTCTTTGCCCTTGTCGGCCCCTCTTTGCCCTTGTCGGCCCCTCTTTGCCCTTGTCGGCCCCTCTTTGCCCTTGTCGGCCCCTCTTTGCCCTTGTCGGCCCCTCTTTGCCCTTGTCGGCCCCTCTTTGCCCTTGTCGGCCCCTCTTTGCCCTTGTCGGCCCCTCTTTGCCCTTGTCGGCCCCTCTTTGCCCTTGTCGGCCCCTCTTTGCCCTTGTCCGCCCCTCTTTGCCCTTGTCCCGTATTCTCCGATCTTGTCCGGTCCTCTTTGCCCTTGTCCCGTATTCTCCCATCTTGTCGGCCCCTCTTTGCCCTTGTCCCGTATTCTCCGATCTTGTCCGCCCCTCTTTGCCCTTGTCCCGTATTCTCAGATCTTGTCCGCCCCTCTTTGCCCTTGTCCCGTATTCTCCGATCTTGTCCGCCCCTCTTTGCCCTTGTCCGCCCCTCTTTGCCCTTGTCCGCCCCTCTTTGCCCTTGTCCGCCCCTCTTTGCCCTTGTCCGCCCCTCTTTGCCCTTGTGCGCCCCTCTTTGCCCTTGTCCGCCCCTCTTTGCCCTTGTGCGCCCCTCTTTGCCCTTGTGCGCCCCTCTTTGCCCTTGTGCGCCCCTCTTTGCCCTTGTCCGCCCCTCTTTGCCCTTGTCCGCCCCTCTTTGCCCTTGTCCGCCCCTCTTTGAGCTTGTCCGCCCCTCTTTGCCCTTGTCCCGTATTCTCCGATCTTGTCGGCCCCTCTTTGCCCTTGTCCCGTATTCTCTGATCTTGTCGGCCCCTCTTTGCCCTTGTCCCGTATTCTCCGATCTTGTCGGCCCCTCTTTGCCCTTGTCGGCCCCTCTTTGCCCTTGTCGGCCCGTCTTTGCCCATGTCGGCCCCTCTTTGCCCTTGTCGGCCCCTCTTTGCCCTTGTCGGCCCCTCTTTGCCCTTGTCGGCCCCTCTTTGCCCTTGTCGGCCCCTCTTTGCCCTTGTCGGCCCCTCTTTGCCCTTGTCACGTATTCTCTGATCTTGTCCGCCCCTCTTTGCCCTTGTCCGCCCCTCTTTGCCCTTGTCCGCCCCTCTTTGCCCTTGTCCGCCCCTCTTTGCCCTTGTCCGCCCCTCTTTGCCCTTGTCCGCCCCTCTTTGCCCTTGTCCGCCCCTCTTTGCCCTTTTCCGCCCCTCTTTGCCCTTGTCCCGTATTCTCCGATCTTGTCCGCCCCTCTTTGCCCTTGTCCGCCCCTCTTTGCCCTTGTCCGCCCCTCTTTGCCCTTGTCCGCCCCTCTTTACCCTTGTCCGCCCCTCTTTGCCCTTGTCCGCCCCTCTTTGCCCTTGTCCGCCCCTCTTTGCCCTTGTCCGCCCCTCTTTGCCCTTGTCCCGTATTCTCCGAAGTTGTCCGCCCCTCTTTGCCCTTGTCCGCCCCTCTTTGCCCTTGTCCGCCCCTCTTTGCCCTTGTCCGCCCCTCTTTGCCCTTGTCCGCCCCTCTTTGCCCTTGTCCGCCCCTCTTTGCCCTTGTCCGCCCCTCTTTGCCCTTGTCCGCACCTCTTTGCCCTTGTCCCGTATTCTCCGATCTTGTCCGCCCCTCTTTGCCCTTGTCCCGTATTCTCAGATCTTGTCCGCACCTCTTTGCCCTTGTCCCGTATTCTCCGATCTTGTCCGCCTCTCTTTGCCCTTGTCCCGTATTCTCCGAACTTGTCCGCCCCTCTTTGCCCTTGTCCGCCCCTCTTTGCCCTTGTCCGCCCCTCTTTGCCCTTGTCCGCCCCTCTTTGCCCTTGTCCGCCCCTCTTTGCCCTTGTCCGCCCCTCTTTGCCCTTGTCCGCCCCTCTTTGCCCTTGTCCCGCATTCTCCGATCTTGTCCGCCCCTCTTTGCCCTTGTCCCGTATTCTCCGATCTTGTCCGCCCCTCTTTGCCCTTGTCCCGTATTTTCCAATCTTGTCCGCCCCTCTTTGCCCTTGTCCCGTATTCTCCGATCTTGTCCGCCCCTCTTTGCCCTTGTCCCGTATTCTCCGAACTTGTCCGCCCCTCTTTGCCCTTGTCCGCCCCCCTTTGCCCTTGTCCGCCCCTCTTTGCCCTTGTCCGCCCCTCTTTGCCCTTGTCCGCCCCTCTTTGCCCTTGTCCGCCCCTCTTTGCCCTTGTCCGCCCCTCTTTGCCCTTGTCCGCCCCTCTTTGCCCTTGTCTGCCCCTCTTTGCCCTTGTCCGCCCCTCTTTGCCCTTGTCCCGTATTCTCCGATCTTGTCCGCCCCTCTTTGCCCTTGTCCGCCCCTATTTGCCCTTGTCCCGTATTCTCCGATCTTGTCCGCCCCTCTTTGCCCTTGTCCCGTATTCTCCGATCTTGTCCGCCCCTCTTTGCCCTTGTCCCGTATTCTCCGATCTTGTCCGCCCCTCTTTGCCCTTGTCCCGTATTCTCCGATCTTGTCCGCCCCTCTTTGCCCTTGTCCGCCCCTCTTTGCCCTTGTCCGCCCCTCTTTGCCCTTGTCCGCCCCTCTTTGCCCTTGTCCGCCCCTCTTTGCCCTTGTCCGCCCCTCTTTGCCCTTGTCCCGTATTCTCAGATCTTGTCCGCCCCTCTTTGCCCTTGTCCCGTATTCTCCGATCTTGTCCGCCCCTCTTTGCCCTTGTCCCGTATTCTCCGATCTTGTCCGCCCCTCTTTGCCCTTGTCCGCCCCTCTTTGCCCTTGTCCGCCCCTCTTTGCCCTTGTCCGCCCCTCTTTGCCCTTGTCCGCCCCTCTTTGCCCTTGTCCGCCCCTCTTTGCACTTGTCCCGTATTCTCCGAAGTTGTCCGCCCCTCTTTGCCCTTGTCCGCCCCTCTTTGCCCTTGTCCGCCCCTCTTTGCCCTTGTCCGCCCCTCTTTGCCCTTGTCCGCCCCTCTTTGCCCTTGTCCGCCCCTCTTTGCCCTTGTCTGCCTCTCTTTGCCCTTGTCCGCCCCTCTTTGCCCTTGTCCGCCCCTCTTTGCCCTTGTCCGCCCCTCTTTGCCCTTGTCCCGTATTCTCCGATGTTGTCCGCCCCTCTTTGCCCTTGTCCGCCCCTCTTTGCCCTTGTCCGCCCCTCTTTGCCCTTGTCCGCCCCTCTTTGCCCTTGTCCGCCCCTCTTTGCCCTTGTCCGCCCCTCTTTGCCCTTGTCCGCCCCTCTTTGCCCTTGTCCGCCCCTCTTTGCCCTTGTCCGCCCCTCTTTGCCCTTGTCCCGTATTCTCCGATCTTGTCCGCCCCTCTTTGCCCTTGTCCGCCCCTCTTTGTCCTTGTCCGCCCCTTTTGCCCTTGTCCGCCCCTCTTTGCCCTTGTCCGCCCCTCTTTGCCCTTGTCCGCCCCTCTTTGCCCTTGTCCCGTATTCTCCGATCTTGTCCGCCCCTCTTTGCCCTTGTCCGCCCCTCTTTGCCCTTGTCCGCCCCTCTTTGCCCTTGTCCGCCCCTCTTTGCCCTTGTCCGCCCCTCTTTTCCCTTGTCCGCCCCTCTTTGCCCTTGTCCGCCCCTCTTTGCCCTTGTCCGCCCCTCTTTGCCCTTGTCCGCCCCTCTTTGCCCTTGTCCGCCCCTCTTTGCCCTTGTCCGCCCCTCTTTGCCCTTGTCCGCCCCTCTTTGCCCTTGTCCGCCCCTCTTTGCCCTTGTCCGCCCCTCTTTGCCCTTGTCCGCCCCTCTTTGCCCTTGTCCGCCCCTCTTTGCCCTTGTCCCGTATTCTCCGATTTTGTCGGCCCCTCTTTGCCCTTGTCCCGTATTCTCCGATCTTGTCCGCCCCTCTTTGCCCTTGTCCCGTATTCTCCGATCTTGTCCGCCCCTCTTTGCCCTTGTCCGCCCCTCTTTGCCCTTGTCCGTCCCTCTGTGCCCTTGTCCCGTATTCTCCGATCTTGTCCGCCCCTCTTTGCCCTTGTCCCGTATTCTGCGATCTTGTCCGCCCCTCTTTGCCCTTGTCCGCCCCTCTTTGCCCTTGTCCGCCCCTCTTTGCCCTTGTCCGCCCCTCTTTGCCCTTGTCCGCCCCTCTTTGCCCTTGTCCGCCCCTCTTTGCCCTTGTCCGCCCCTCTTTGCCCTTGTCCGCCCCTCTTTGCCCTTGTCCGCCCCTCTTTGCCCTTGTCCGTCCCTCTTTGCCCTTGTCCCGTATTCTCCGATCTTGTCCGCCCCTCTTTGCCCTTGTCCGCCCCTCTTTGCCCTTGTCCGCCCCTCTTTGCCCTTGTCCGCCCCTCTTTGCCCTTGTCCGCCCCTCTTTGCCCTTGTCCCGTATTCTCCGATCTTGTCCGCCCCTCTTTGCCCTTGTCCGCCCCTCTTTGCCCTTGTCCGCCCCTCTTTGCCCTTGTCCGCCCCTCTTTGCCCTTGTCCGCCCCTCTTTGCCCTTGTCCGCCCCTCTTTGCCCTTGTTCGCCCCTCTTTGCCCTTGTCCGCCCCTCTTTGCCCTTGTCCCGTATTCTCCAATCTTGTCCGCCCCTCTTTGCCCTTGTCCGCCCCTCTTTGCCCTTGTCCGCCCCTCTTTGCCCTTGTCCGCCCCTCTTGGCCCTTGTCCGCCCCTCTGTGCCCTTGTCCCGTATTCTCCGATCTTGTCCGCCCCTCTTTGCCCTTGTCCCGTATTCTGCCATCTTGTCCGCCCCTCTTTGCCCTTGTCCGCCCCTCTTTGCCCTTGTCCGCCCCTCTTTGCCCTTGTCCGCCCCTCTTTGCCCTTGTCCGCCCCTCTTTGCCCTTGTCCGCCCCTCTTTGCCCTTGTCCGCCCCTCTTTGCCCTTGTCCGCCCCTCTTTGCCCTTGTCCCGTATTCTCCGATCTTGTCCGCCCCTCTTTGCCCTTGTCCGCCCCTCTTTGCACTTGTCCGCCCCTCTTTGCCCTTGTCCGCCCCTCTTTGCCCTTGTCCGCCCCTCTTTGCCCTTGTCCCGTATTCTCCGATCTTGTCCGCCCCTCTTTGCCCTTGTCCGCCCCTCTTTGCCCTTGTCCGCCCCTCTTTGCCCTTGTCCGCCCCTCTTTGCCCTTGTCCGCCCCTCTTTGCCCTTGTCCGCCCCTCTTTGCCCTTGTCCGCCCCTCTTTGCTCTTGTCCGCCCCTCTTTGCCCTTGTCCGCCCCTCTTTGCCCTTGTCCGCCCCTCTTTGCCCTTGTCCGCCCCTCTTTGCCCTTGTCCGCCCCTCTTTGCCCTTGTCCGCCCCTCTTTGCCCTTGTCCGCCCCTCTTTGCCCTTGTCCCGTATTCTCCGATCTTGTCCGCCCCTCTTTGCCCTTGTCCGCCCCTCTTTGCCCTTGTCCGCCCCTCTTTGCTCTTGTCCGCCCCTCTTTGCCCTTGTCTGCCCCTCTTTGCCCTTGTCTGCCCCTCTTTGCCCTTGTCCGCCCCTCTTTGCCCTTGTCCGCCCCTCTTTGCCCTTGTCCGCCCCTCTTTGCCCTTGTCCGCCCCTCTTTGCCCTTGTCCGCCCCTCTTTGCCCTTGTCCGCCCCTCTTTGCCTTGTCCCGTATTCTCCGATCTTGTCCGCCCCTCTTTGCCCTTGTCCGCCCCTCTTTGCCCTTGTCCGCCCCTCTTTGCCCTTGTCCGCCCCTCTTTGCCCTTATCCGCCCCTCTTTGTCCTTGTCCGCCCCTCTTTGCCCTTGTCCGCCCCTCTTTGCCCTTGTCCGCCCCTCTTTGCCCTTGTCCCGTATTCTCTGATCTTGTCCGCCCCTCTTTGCCCTTGTCCGCCCCTCTTTGCACTTGTCCGCCCCTCTTTGCCCTTGTCCGCCCCTCTTTGCCCTTGTCCGCCCCTCTTTGCCCTTGTCCGCCCCTCTTTGCCCTTGTCCGCCCCTCTTTGCCCTTGTCCCGTATTCTCCGATCTTTTCCGCCACTCTTTGCCCTTGTCCCGTATTCTCCGATCTTGTCCGCCCCTCTTTGCCCTTGTCCCGTATTCTCCGATCTTGTCCGCCCCTCTTTGCCCTTGTCCCGTATTCTCCGATCTTGTCCGCCCCTCTTTGCCCTTGTTCCGTATTCTCCGATCTTGTCCGCCCCTCTTTGCCCTTGTCCCGTATTCTCCGATCTTGTCCGCCCCTCTTTGCCCTTGTCCGCCCCTCTTTGCCCTTGTCCGCCCCTCTTTGCCCTTGTCTGCCCCTCTTTGCCCTTGTCCTGTATTCTCCGATCTTGTCCGCCCCTCTTAGCCCTTGTCCGCCCCTCTTTGCCCTTTTCCGCCCCTCTTTGCCCTTGTCCCGTATTCTCCGATCTTGTCCGCCCCTCTTTGCCCTTGTCCGCCCCTCTTTGCCCTTGTCCGCCCCTCTTTGCCCTTGTCCGCCCCTCTTTGCCCTTGTCCGCCCCTCTTTGCCCTTGTCCGCCCCTCTTTGCCCTTGTCCGCCCCTCTTTGCCCTTGTCCGCCCCTCTTTGCCCTTGTCCGCCCCTCTTTGCCCTTGTCCGCCCCTCTTTGCCCTTGTCCCGTATTCTCCGATCTTGTCCGCCCCTCTTTGCCCTTGTCAGCCCCTCTTTGCCCTTGTCCGCCCCTCTTTGCACTTGTCCGCCCCTCTTTGCCCTTTTCCCGTATTCTCCGATCTTGTCCGCCCCTCTTTGCCCTTTTCCCGTATTCTCCGATCTTGTCCGCCCCTCTTTGCCCTTGTCCCGTATTCTCCGATCTTGTCCGCCCCTCTTTGCCCTTGTCCCGTATTCTCCGATCTTGTCCGCCCCTCTTTGCCCTTGTCCCGTATTCTCCGATCTTGTCCGCCCCTCTTTGCCCTTGTCCCGTATTCTCTGACCTTGTCCGCCCCTCTTTGCCCTTGTCCGCCCCTCTTTGCCCTTGTCCGCCCCTCTTTGCCCTTGTCCGCCCCTCTTTGCCCTTGTCCGCCCCTCTTTGCCCTTGTCCGCCCCTCTTTGCCCTTGTCCGCCCCTCTTTGCCCTTGTCCGCCCCTCTTTGCCCTTGTCCGCCCCTCTTTGCCCTTGTCCGCCCCTCTTTGCCCTTGTCCGCCCCTCTTTGCCCTTGTCTGCCCCTCTATGCCCTTGTCCGCCCCTCTTTGCCCTTGTCCCGTATTCTCAGATCTTGTCCGCCCCTCTTTGCCCTTGTCCGCCCCTCTTTGCCCTTGTCCGCCCCTCTTTGCCCTTGTCCGCCCCTCTTTGCCCTTGTCCCGTATTCTCCGATGTTGTCCGCCCCTCTTTGCCCTTGTCCGCCCCTCTTTGCCCTTGTCCGCCCCTCTTTGCCCTTGTCCGCCCCTCTTTGCCCTTGTCCGCCCCTCTTTGCCCTTGTCCGCCCCTCTTTGCCCTTGTCCGCCCCTCTTTGCCCTTGTCCGCCCCTCTTTGCCCTTGTCCGCCCCTCTTTGCCCTTGTCAGCCCCTCTTTGCCCTTGTCGCGTATTCTCCGATCTTGTCCGCCCCTCTTTGCCCTTGTCCCGTATTCTCCGATCTTGTCCGCCCCTCTTTGCCCTTGTCCGCCCCTCTTTGCCCTTGTCCGCCCCTCTTTGCCCTTGTCCGCCCCTCTTTGCCCTTGTCCGCCCCTCTTTGCCCTTGTCCGCCCCTCTTTGCCCTTGTCCCGTATTCTCCGATCTTGTCCGCCCCTCTTTGCCCTTGTCCGCCCCTCTTTGCCCTTGTCCGCCCCTCTTTGCCCTTGTCCGCCCCTCTTTGCCCTTGTCCGCCCCTCTTTGCCCTTGTCCGCCCCTCTTTGCCCTTGTCCGCCCCTCTTTGCCCTTGTCCCGTATTCTCCGATCTTGTCGGCCCCTCTTTGCCCTTGTCCCGTATTCTCCGATCTTGTCCGCCCCTCTTTGCCCTTGTCCCGTATTCTCCGATCTTGTCCGCCCCTCTTTGCCCTTGTCCGCCCCTCTTTGCCCTTGTCCGCCCCTCTTTGCCCTTGTCCGCCCCTCTTTGCCCTTGTCCGCCCCTCTTTGCCCTTGTCCGCCCCTCTTTGCCCTTGTCCGCCCCTCTTTGCCCTTGTCCGCCCCTCTTTGCCCTTGTCCCGTATTCTCCGATCTTGTCCGCCCCTCTTTGCCCTTGTCCGCCCCTCTGTGCCCTTGTCCCGTATTCTCCGATCTTGTCCGCCCCTCTTTGCCCTTGTCCCGTATTCTGCGATCTTGTCCGCCCCTCTTTGCCCTTGTCCGCCTCTCTTTGCCCTTGTCCGCCCCTCTTTGCCCTTGTCCGCCCCTCTTTGCCCTTGTCCGCCCCTCTTTGCCCTTGTCCGCCCCTCTTTGCCCTTGTCCGCCCCTCTTTGCCCTTGTCCGCCCCTCTTTGCCCTTGTAGGCCCCTCTTTGCCCTTGTCCGCCCCTCTTTGCCCTTGTCCGCCCCTCTTTGCCCTTGTCCCGTATTCTCCGATCTTGTCCGCCCCTCTTTGCCCTTGTCCGCCCCTCTTTGCCCTTGTCCGCCCCTCTTTGCCCTTGTCCGCCCCTCTTTGCCCTTGTCCCGTATTCTCCGATGTTGTCCGCCCCTCTTTGCCCTTGTCCGCCCCTCTTTGCCCTTGTCCGCCCCTCTTTGCCCTTGTCCGCCCCTCTTTGCCCTTGTCCGCCCCTCTTTGCCCTTGTCCGCCCCTCTTTGCCCTTGTCCGCCCCTCTTTGCCCTTGTCCGCCCCTCTTTGCCCTTGTCCGCCCCTCTTTGCCCTTGTCCGCCCCTCTTTGCCCTTGTCAGCCCCTCTTTGCCCTTGTCGCGTATTCTCCGATCTTGTCCGCCCCTCTTTGCCCTTGTCCCGTATTCTCCGATCTTGTCAGCCCCTCTTTGCCCTTGTCCGCCCCTCTTTGCCCTTGTCCGCCCCTCTTTGCCCTTGTCCGCCCCTCTTTGCCCTTGTCCGCCCCTCTTTGCCCTTGTCCGCCCCTCTTTGCCCTTGTCCCGTATTCTCCGATCTTGTCCGCCCCTCTTTGCCCTTGTCCGCCCCTCTTTGCCCTTGTCCGCCCCTCTTTGCCCTTGTCCGCCCCTCTTTGCCCTTGTCCGCCCCTCTTTGCCCTTGTCCGCCCCTCTTTGCCCTTGTCCGCCCCTCTTTGCCCTTGTCCGCCCCTCTTTGCCCTTGTCCCGTATTCTCCGATCTTGTCGGCCCCTCTTTGCCCTTGTCCCGTATTCTCCGATCTTGTCCGCCCCTCTTTGCCCTTGTCCCGTATTCTCCGATCTTGTCCGCCCCTCTTTGCCCTTGTCCGCCCCTCTTTGCCCTTGTCCGCCCCTCTTTGCCCTTGTCCGCCCCTCTTTGCCCTTGTCCGCCCCTCTTTGCCCTTGTCCGCCCCTCTTTGCCCTTGTCCGCCCCTCTTTGCCCTTGTCCGCCCCTCTTTGCCCTTGTCCCGTATTCTCCGATCTTGTCCGCCCCTCTTTGCCCTTGTCCGCCCCTCTGTGCCCTTGTCCCGTATTCTCCGATCTTGTCCGCCCCTCTTTGCCCTTGTCCCGTATTCTGCGATCTTGTCCGCCCCTCTTTGCCCTTGTCCGCCTCTCTTTGCCCTTGTCCGCCCCTCTTTGCCCTTGTCCGCCCCTCTTTGCCCTTGTCCGCCCCTCTTTGCCCTTGTCCGCCCCTCTTTGCCCTTGTCCGCCCCTCTTTGCCCTTGTCCGCCCCTCTTTGCCCTTGTCCGCCCCTCTTTGCCCTTGTCCGCCCCTCTTTGCCCTTGTCCGCCCCTCTTTGCCCTTGTCCGCCCCTCTTTGCCCTTGTCCCGTATTCTCCGATCTTGTCCGCCCCTCTTTGCCCTTGTCCGCCCCTCTTTGCCCTTGTCCGCCCCTCTTTGTCCTTGTCCGCCCCTCTTTGCCCTTGTCCACCCCTCTTTGCCCTTGTGCGCCCCTCTTTGCCCTTGTCCCGTATTCTCCGATCTTGTCCGCCCCTCTTTGCCCTTGTCCGCCCCTCTTTGCCCTTGTCCGCCCCTCTTTGCCCTTGTCCGCCCCTCTTTGCCCTTGTCCGCCCCTCTTTGCCCTTGTCCGCCCCTCTTTGCCCTTGTCCGCCCCTCTTTGCCCTTGTCCGCCCCTCTTTGCCCTTGTCCCGTATTCTCCGATCTTGTCCGCCCCTCTTTGCCCTTGTCCGCCCCTCTTTGCCCTTGTCCGCCCCTCTTTGCCCTTGTCCGCCCCTCTTGGCCCTTGTCCGCCCCTCTGTGCCCTTGTCCCGTATTCTCCGATCTTGTCCGCCCCTCTTTGCCCTTGTCCCGTATTCTGCCATCTTGTCCGCCCCTCTTTGCCCTTGTCCGCCCCTCTTTGCCCTTGTCCACTCCTCTTTGCCCTTGTCCGCCCCTCTTTGCCCTTGTCCGCCCCTCTTTGTCCTTGTCCGCCCCTCTTTGCCCTTGTCCGCCCCTCTTTGCCCTTGTCCCGTATTCTCCGATCTTGTCCGCCCCTCTTTGCCCTTGTCCACCCCTCTTTGCCCTTGTCCGCCCCTCTTTGCCCTTGTCCGCCTTTCTTTGCCCTTGTCCGCCCCTCTTTGCCCTTGTCCACCCCTCTTTGCCCTTGTCCCGTATTCTCCGATCTTGTCCGCCCCTCTTTGCCCTTGTCCGCCCCTCTTTGCCCTTGTCCGCCCCTCTTTGCCCTTGTCCGCCCCTCTTTGCCCTTGTCCGCCCCTCTTTGCCCTTGTCCCGTATTCTCCGATCTTGTCCGCCCCTCTTTGCCCTTGTCCGCCCCTCTTTGCCCTTGTCCGCCCCTCTTTGCCCTTGTCCGCCCCTCTTTGCCCTTGTCCGCCCCTCTTTGCCCTTGTCCGCCCCTCTTTGCCCTTGTCCGCCCCTCTTTGACCTTCTCCGCCCCTCTTTGCCCTTGTCCGCCCCTCTTTGCCCTTGTCCGCCCCTCTTTGCCCTTGTCCCGTATTCTCAGATCTTGTCCGCCCCTCTTTGCCCTTGTCCGCCCCTCTTTGCCCTTGTCCGCCCCTCTTTGCTCTTGTCCGCCCCTCTTTGCCCTTGTCCGCCCCTCTTTGCCCTTGTCCGCCCCTCTTTGCCCTTGTCCGCCCCTCTTTGCCCTTGTCCGCCCCTCTTTGCCCTTGTCCGCCCCTCTTTGCCCTTGTCCGCCCCTCTTTGCCCTTGTCCGCCCCTCTTTGCCTTGTCCCGTATTCTCCGATCTTGTCCGCCCCTCTTTGCACTTGTCCGCCCCTCTTTGCACTTGTCCGCCCCTCTTTGCCCTTGTCCGCCCCTCTTTGCCCTTATCCGCCCCTCTTTGTCCTTGTCCGCCCCTCTTTGCCCTTGTCCGCCCCTCTTTGCCCTTGTCCGCCCCTCTTTGCCCTTGTCCCGTATTCTCCGATCTTGTCCGCCCCTCTTTGCCCTTGTCCCGTATTCTCCGATCTTGTCCGCCCCTCTTTGCCCTTGTCCCGTATTCTCCGATCTTGTCCGCCCCTCTTTGCCCTTGTTCCGTATTCTCCGATCTTGTCCGCCCCTCTTTGCCCTTGTCCCGTATTCTCCGATCTTGTCCGCCCCTCTTTGCCCTTGTCCGCCCCTCTTTGCCCTTGTCCGCCCCTCTTTGCCCTTGTCTGCCCCTCTTTGCCCTTGTCCTGTATTCTCCGATCTTGTCCGCCCCTCTTAGCCCTTTTCCGCCCCTCTTTGCCCTTTTCCGCCCCTCTTTGCCCTTGTCCCGTATTCTCCGATCTTGTCCGCCCCTCTTTGCCCTTGTCCGCCCCTCTTTGCCCTTGTCCATCCCTCTTTGCCCTTGTCCGCCCCTCTTTGCCCTTGTCCGCCCCTCTTTGCCCTTGTCCGCCCCTCTTTGCCCTTGTCCGCCCCTCTTTGCCCTTGTCCGCCCCTCTTTGCCCTTGTCCCGTATTCTCCGATCTTGTCCGCCCCTCTTTGCCCTTGTCAGCCCCTCTTTTCCCTTGTCCGCCCCTCTTTGCCCTTGTCCGCCCCTCTTTGCCCTTGTCCGCCCCTCTTTGCCCTTGTCCGCCCCTCTTTGCCCTTGTCCCGTATTCTCCGATCTTGTCCGCCCCTCTTTGCCCTTGTCCCGTATTCTCCGATCTTGTCCGCCCCTCTTTGCCCTTGTCCCGTATTCTCCGATCTTGTCCGCCCCTCTTTGCCCTTGTCCCGTATTCTCCGATCTTGTCCGCCCCTCTTTGCCCTTGTCCCGTATTCTCCGATCTTGTCCGCCCCTCTTTGCCCTTGTCCCGTATTCTCTGACCTTGTCCGCCCCTCTTTGCCCTTGTCCGCCCCTCTTTGCCCTTGTCCGCCCCTCTTTGCCCTTGTCCGCCCCTCTTTGCCCTTGTCCGCCCCTCTTTGCCCTTGTCCGCCCCTCTTTGCCCTTGTCCGCCCCTCTTTGCTCTTGTCCGCCCCTCTTTGCCCTTGTCCGCCCCTCTTTGCCCTTGTCCGCCCCTCTTTGCCCTTGTCCGCCCCTCTTTGCCCTTGTCCGCCCCTCTTTGCCCTTGTCTGCCCCTCTTTGCCCTTGTCCGCCCCTCTTTGCCCTTGCCCCGTATTCTCAGATCTTGTCCGCCCCTCTTTGCCCTTGTCCGCCCCTCTTTGCCCTTGTCCGACCCTCTTTGCCCTTGTCCCGTATTCTCCGATGTTGTCCGCCCCTCTTTGCCCTTGTCCGCCCCTCTTTGCCCTTGTCCGCCCCTCTTTGCCCTTGTCCGCCCCTCTTTGCCCTTGTCCGCCCCTCTTTGCCCTTGTCCACCCCTCTTTGCCCTTGTCCGCCCCTCTTTGCCCTTGTCCGCCCCTCTTTGCCCTTGTCCGCCCCTCTTTGCCCTTGTCAGCCCCTCTTTGCCCTTGTCCCGTATTCTCCGATCTTGTCCGCCCCTCTTTGCCCTTGTCCCGTATTCTCCGATCTTGTCCGCCCCTCTTTGCCCTTGTCCCGTATTCTCCGATCTTGTCCGCCCCTCTTTGCCCTTGTCCGCCCCTCTTTGCCCTTGTCCGCCCCTCTTTGCCCTTGTCCGCCCCTCTTTGCCCTTGTCCGCCCCTCTTTGCCCTTGTCCGCCCCTCTTTGCCCTTGTCCGCCCCTCTTTGCCCTTGTCCGCCCCTCTTTGCCCTTGTCCCGTATTCTCCGATCTTGTCCGCCCCTCTTTGCCCTTGTCCGCCCCTCTTTGCCCTTGTCCGCCCCTCTTTGCCCTTGTCCGCCCCTCTGTGCCCTTGTCCCGTATTCTCCGATCTTGTCCGCCCCTCTTTGCCCTTGTCCCGTATTCTGCGATCTTGTCCGCCCCTCTTTGCCCTTGTCCGCCCCTCTTTGCCCTTGTCCGCCCCTCTTTGCCCTTGTCCGCCCCTCTTTGCCCTTGTCCGCCCCTCTTTGCCCTTGTCCGCCCCTCTTTGCCCTTGTCCGCCCCTCTTTGCCCTTGTCCGCCCCTCTTTGCCCTTGTCCGCCCCTCTTTGCCCTTGTCCGCCCTCTTTGCCCTTGTCCGCCCCTCTTTGCCCTTGTCCCGTATTCTCCGATCTTGTCCGCCCCTCTTTGCCCTTGTCCGCCCCTCTTTGCCCTTGTCCGCCCCTCTTTGCCCTTGTCCACCCCTCTTTGCCCTTGTCTGCCCCTCTTTGCCCTTGTCCCGTATTCTCCGATCTTGTCCGCCCCTCTTTGCCCTTGTCCGCCCCTCTTTGCCCTTGTCCGCTCCTCTTTGCGCTTGTCCGACCCTCTTTGCCCTTGTCCGCCCCTCTTTGCCCTTGTCCGCCCCTCTTTGCACTTGTCCGCCCCTCTTTGCCCTTGTCCCGTATTCTCCGATCTCGTCCGCCCCTCTTTGCCCTTGTCCGCCCCTCTTTGCCCTTGTCCGCCCCTCTTTGCCCTTGTCCGCCCCTCTTTGCCCTTGTCCGCCCCTCTTTGCCCTTGTCCCGTATTCTCCGATCTTGTCCGCCCCTCTTTGCCCTTGTCCGCCCCTCTTTGCCCTTGTCCGCCCCTCTTTGCCCTTGTCCGCCCCTCTTTGCCCTTGTCCGCCCCTCTTTGCCCTTGTCCGCCCCTCTTTGCCCTTGTCCGCCCCTCTTTGCCCTTGTCCGCCCCTCTTTGCCCTTGTCCGCCCCTCTTTGCCTTGTCCCGTATTCTCCGATCTTGTCCGCCCCTCTTTGCACTTGTCCGCCCCTCTTTGCCCTTGTCCGCCCCTCTTTGCCCTTGTCCGCCCCTCTTTGCCCTTGTCCGCCCCTCTTTGCCCTTGTCCGCCCCTCTTTGCCCTTATCCGCCCCTCTTTGTCCTTGTCCGCCCCTCTTTGCCCTTGTCCGCCCCTCTTTGCCCTTGTCCGCCCCTCTTTGCCCTTGTCCCGTATTCTCCGATCTTGTCCGCCCCTCTTTGCCCTTGTCCCGTATTCTCCGATCTTGTCCGCCCCTCTTTGCCCTTGTCCCGTATTCTCCGATCTTGTCCGCCCCTCTTTGCCCTTGTTCCGTATTCTCCGATCTTGTCCGCCCCTCTTTGCCCTTGTCCCGTATTCTCCGATCTTGTCCGCCCCTCTTTGCCCTTGTCCGCCCCTCTTTGCCCTTGTCCGCCCCTCTTTGCCCTTGTCTGCCCCTCTTTGCCCTTGTCCTGTATTCTCCGATCTTGTCCGCCCCTCTTAGCCCTTGTCCGCCCCTCTTTGCCCTTTTCCGCCCCTCTTTGCCCTTGTCCCGTATTCTCCGATCTTGTCCGCCCCTCTTTGCCCTTGTCCGCCCCTCTTTGCCCTTGTCCGCCCCTCTTTGCCCTTGTCCGCCCCTCTTTGCCCTTGTCCGCCCCTCTTTGCCCTTGTCCGCCCCTCTTTGCCCTTGTCCGCCCCTCTTTGCCCTTGTCCGCCCCTCTTTGCCCTTGTCCGCCCCTCTTTGCCCTTGTCCCGTATTCTCCGATCTTGTCCGCCCCTCTTTGCCCTTGTCAGCCCCTCTTTGCCCTTGTCCGCCCCTCTTTGCCCTTGTCCCGTATTCTCCGATCTTGTCCGCCCCTCTTTGCCCTTGTCCCGTATTCTCCGATCTTGTCCGCCCCTCTTTGCCCTTGTCCCGTATTCTCCGATCTTGTCCGCCCCTCTTTGCCCTTGTCCCGTATTCTCCGATCTTGTCCGCCCCTCTTTGCCCTTGTCCCGTATTCTCCGATCTTGTCCGCCCCTCTTTGCCCTTGTCCCGTATTCTCTGAGCTTGTCCGCCCCTCTTTGCCCTTGTCCGCCCCTCTTTGCCCTTGTCCGCCCCTCTTTGCCCTTGTCCGCCCCTCTTTGCCCTTGTCCGCCCCTCTTTGCCCTTGTCCGCCCCTCTTTGCCCTTGTCCGCCCCTCTTTGCCCTTGTCCGCCCCTCTTTGCCCTTGTCCGCCCCTCTTTGCCCTTGTCCGCCCCTCTTTGCCCTTGTCCGCCCCTCTTTGCCCTTGTCTGCCCCTCTTTGCCCTTGTCCGCCCCTCTTTGCCCTTGTCCCGTATTCTCAGATCTTGTCCGCCCCTCTTTGCCCTTGTCCGCCCCTCTTTGCCCTTGTCCGACCCTCTTTGCCCTTGTCCCGTATTCTCCGATGTTGTCCGCCCCTCTTTGCCCTTGTCCGCCCCTCTTTGCCCTTGTCCGCCCCTCTTTGCCCTTGTCCGCCCCTCTTTGCCCTTGTCCGCCCCTCTTTGCCCTTGTCCACCCCTCTTTGCCCTTGTCCGCCCCTCTTTGCCCTTGTCCGCCCCTCTTTGCCCTTGTCCGCCCCTCTTTGCCCTTGTCAGCCCCTCTTTGCCCTTGTCCCGTATTCTCCGATCTTGTCCGCCCCTCTTTGCCCTTGTCCCGTATTCTCCGATCTTGTCCGCCCCTCTTTTCCCTTGTCCCGTATTCTCCGATCTTGTCCGCCCCTCTTTGCCCTTGTCCGCCCCTCTTTGCCCTTGTCCGCCCCTCTTTGCCCTTGTCCGCCCCTCTTTGCCCTTGTCCGCCCCTCTTTGCCCTTGTCCGCCCCTCTTTGCCCTTGTCCGCCCCTCTTTGCCCTTGTCCCGTATTCTCCGATCTTGTCCGCCCCTCTTTGCCCTTGTCCGCCCCTCTTTGCCCTTGTCCGCCCCTCTGTGCCCTTGTCCCGTATTCTCCGATCTTGTCCGCCCCTCTTTGCCCTTGTCCCGTATTCTGCGATCTTGTCCGCCCCTCTTTGCCCTTGTCCGCCCCTCTTTGCCCTTGTCCGCCCCTCTTTGCCCTTGTCCGCCCCTCTTTGCCCTTGTCCGCCCCTCTTTGCCCTTGTCCGCCCCTCTTTGCCCTTGTCCGCCCCTCTTTGCCCTTGTCCGCCCCTCTTTGCCCTTGTCCGCCCCTCTTTGCCCTTGTCCGCCCTCTTTGCCCTTGTCCGCCCCTCTTTGCCCTTGTCCCGTATTCTCCGATCTTGTCCGCCCCTCTTTGCCCTTGTCCGCCCCTCTTTGCCCTTGTCCGCCCCTCTTTGCCCTTGTCCACCCCTCTTTGCCCTTGTCTGCCCCTCTTTGCCCTTGTCCCGTATTCTCCGATCTTGTCCGCCCCTCTTTGCCCTTGTCCGCTCCTCTTTGCCCTTGTCCGCTCCTCTTTGCCCTTGTCCGCCCCTCTTTGCCCTTGTCCGCCCCTCTTTGCCCTTGTCCGCCCCTCTTTGCACTTGTCCGCCCCTCTTTGCCCTTGTCCCGTATTCTCCGATCTCGTCCGCCCCTCTTTGCCCTTGTCCGCCCCTCTTTGCACTTGTCCGCCCCTCTTTGCCCTTGTCCGCCCCTCTTTGCCCTTGTCCGCCCCTCTTGGCCCTTGTCCGCCCCTCTGTGCCCTTGTCCCGTATTCTCCGATCTTGTCCGCCCCTCTTTGCTATTGTCCCGTATTCTGCCATCTTGTCCGCCCCTCTTTGCCCTTGTCCGCCCCTCTTTGCCCTTGTCCGCCCCTCTTTGCCTTTGTCCGCCCCTCTTTGCCCTTGTCCCGTATTCTCCGATCTTGTCCGCCCCTCTTTGCCCTTGTCCGCCCCTCTTTGCCCTTGTCCGCCCCTCTTTGCCCTTGTCCGCCCCTCTTTGCCCTTATCCCGTATTCTCCGATCTTGTCCGCCCCTCTTTGCCCTTGTCCGCCCCTCTTTGCCCTTGTCCGCCCCTCTTTGCCCTTGTCCGCCCCTCTTTGCCCTTGTCCGCCCCTCTTTGCCCTTGTCCGCCCCTCTTTGCCCTTGTCCGCCCCTCTTTGCCCTTGTCCGCCCCTCTTTGCCCTTGTCCGCCCCTCTTTGCCCTTGTCCGCCCCTCTTTGCCCTTGTCCGCCCCTCTTTGCCCTTGTCCGCCCCTCTTTGCCCTTGTCCGCCCCTCTTTGCCCTTGTCCGCCCCTCTTTGCCCTTGTCCGCCCCTCTTTGCCCTTGTCCCGTATTCTCCGATATTGTCCGCCCCTCTTTGCCCTTGTCCGCCCCTCTTTGCCCTTGTCCGCCCCTCTTTGCCCTTGTCTGCCCCTCTTTGCCCTTGTCTGCCCCTCTTTGCCCTTGTCTGCCCCTCTTTGCCCTTGTCCGCCCCTCTTTGCCCTTGTCCGCCCCTCTTTGCCCTTGTCCGCCCCTCTTTGCCCTTGTCCGCCCCTCTTTGCCCATGTCCGACCCTCTTTGCCCTTGTCCGCCCCTCTTTGCCCTTGTCCGCCCCTCTTTGCCCTTGTCCGCCCCTCTTTGCCCTTGTCCCGTATTCTCCGATCTTGTCCGCCCCTCTTTGCCCTTGTCCGCCCCTCTTTGCCCTTGTCCGCCCCTCTTTGCCCTTGTCCGCCCCTCTTTGCCCTTATCCGCCCCTCTTTGCCCTTGACCGCCCCTCTTTGCCCTTGACCGCCCCTCTTTGCCCTTGTCCGCCCCTCTTTGCCCTTGTCCCGTATTCTCCGATCTTGTCCGCCCCTCTTTGCCCTTGTCCGCCCCTCTTTGCCCTTGTCCGCCCCTCTTTGCCCTTGTCCGCCCCTCTTTGCCCTTGTCCGCCCCTCTTTGCCCTTGTCCGCCCCTCTTTGCCCTTGTCCGCCCCTCTTTGCCCTTGTCCCGTATTCTCCGATCTTTTCCGCCCCTCTTTGCCCTTGTCCCGTATTCTCCGATCTTGTCCGCCCCTCTTTGCCCTTGTCCCGTATTCTCCGATCTTGTCCGCCCCTCTTTGCCCTTGTCCCGTATTGTCTGATCTTGTCCGCCCCTCTTTGCCCTTGTTCCGTATTCTCCGATCTTGTCCGCCCCTCTTTGCCCTTGTCCCGTATTCTCCGATCTTGTCCGCCCCTCTTTGCCCTTGTCCGCCCCTCTTTGCCCTTGTCCGCCCCTCTTTGCCCTTGTCCGCCCCTCTTTGCCCTTGTCTGCCCCTCTTTGCCCTTGTCCTGTATTCTCCGATCTTGTCCGCCCCTCTTAGCCCTTGTCCGCCCCTCTTAGCCCTTTGTCCGCCCCTCTTTGCCCTTTTCCGCCCCTCTTTGCCCTTGTCCCGTATTCTCCGATCTTGTCTGCCCCTCTTTGCCCTTGTCCGCCCCTCTTTGCCCTTGTCCGCCCCTCTTTGCCCTTGTCCGCCCCTCTTTGCCCTTGTCCGCCCCTCTTTGCCCTTGTCCGCCCCTCTTTGCCCTTGTCCGCCCCTCTTTGCCCTTGTCCGCCCCTCTTTGCCCTTGTCCGCCCCTCTTTGCCCTTGTCCCGTATTCTCCGATCTTGTCCGCCCCTCTTTGCCCTTGTCCGCCCCTCTTTGCCCTTGTCCGCCCCTCTTTGCCCTTGTCCCGTATTCTCCGATCTTGTCCGCCCCTCTTTGTCCTTGTCCCGTATTCTCCGATCTTGTCCGCCCCTCTTTGCCCTTGTCCCGTATTCTCCGATCTTGTCCGCCCCTCTTTGCCCTTGTCCCGTATTCTCCGATCTTGTCCGCCCCTCTTTGCCCTTGTCCCGTATTCTCCGATCTTGTCCGCCCCTCTTTGCCCTTGTCCCGTATTCTCCGATCTTGCCCGCCCCTCTATGCCCTTGTCCGCCCCTCTTTGCCCTTGTCCGCCCCTCTTTGCCCTTGTCCGCCCCTCTTTGCCCTTGTCCGCCCCTCTTTGCCCTTGTCCGCCCCTCTTTGCCCTTGTCCGCCCCTCTTTGCCCTTGTCCGCCCCTCTTTGCCCTTGTCCCGTATTCTCCGAACCTCTCTGCCCCTCTTTGCTCTTGTCCCATATTCTCCGCACATCTCCGTCCCGCTTTGCCTTTGTGCGAAACTCTTTTCCTTTGTCCGCCCCTCTTTGCTCTTGTCCCGAATTCTCTGCACTTGTCTGCCCCTCTTTGTCCTTGTCCGCTCCTCTTTGCCCTTGTCCACACGTCTTTGCCTTCATCCCTTATTCTCCGCACTTCTCCACCCCACTTTCCCTTGTCCCGTATTCTCCGCACTTGTCCGCCCCTCTTTGCCCTTGTCCCCTATTCTACGCACTTGTCCGCCCCTCTTTGCCCTTGTCCGCCCCTCTTTGCCCTTGTCCGCCCCTCTTTGCCCTTGTCCGCCCCTCTTTGCCCTTGTCCGCCCCTCTTTGCCCTTGTCCGCCCCTCTTTGCCCTTGTCCGCCCCTCTTTGCCCTTGTCCGCCCCTCTTTGCCCTTGTCCGCCCCTCTTTGCCCTTGTCCCGTATTCTCCGATCTTGTCCGCCCCTCTTTGCCCTTGTCCGCCCCTCTTTGCCCTTGTCCGCCCCTCTTTGCCCTTGTCCGCCCCTCTTTGCCCTTATCCGCCCCTCTTTGTCCTTGTCCGCCCCTCTTTGCCCTTGTCCGCCCCTCTTTGCCCTTGTCCGCCCCTCTTTGCCCTTGTCCCGTATTCTCCGATCTTGTCCGCCCCTCTTTGCCCTTGTCCGCCCCTCTTTGCCCTTGTCCGCCCCTCTTTGCCCTTGTCCGCCCCTCTTTGCCCTTGTCCGCCCCTCTTTGCCCTTGTCCGCCCCTCTTTGCCCTTGTCCGCCCCTCTTTGCCCTTGTCCCGTATTCTCCGATCTTTTCCGCCCCTCTTTGCCCTTGTCCCGTATTCTCCGATCTTGTCCGCCCCTCTTTGCCCTTGTCCCGTATTCTCCGATCTTGTCCGCCCCTCTTTGCCCTTGTCCCGTATTCTCCGATCTTGTCCGCCCCTCTTTGCCCTTGTTCCGTATTCTCCGATCTTGTCCGCCCCTCTTTGCCCTTGTCCCGTATTCTCCGATCTTGTCCGCCCCTCTTTGCCCTTGTCCGCCCCTCTTTGCCCTTGTCCGCCCCTCTTTGCCCTTGTCCGCCCCTCTTTGCCCTTGTCTGCCCCTCTTTGCCCTTGTCCTGTATTCTCCGATCTTGTCCGCCCCTCTTAGCCCTTGTCCGCCCCTCTTAGCCCTTGTCCGCCCCTCTTTGCCCTTGTCCGCCCCTCTTTGCCCTTTTCCGCCCCTCTTTGCCCTTGTCCCGTATTCTCCGATCTTGTCCGCCCCTCTTTGCCCTTGTCCGCCCCTCTTTGCCCTTGTCCGCCCCTCTTTGCCCTTGTCCGCCCCTCTTTGCCCTTGTCCGCCCCTCTTTGCCCTTGTCCGCCCCTCTTTGCCCTTGTCCGCCCCTCTTTGCCCTTGTCCCGTATTCTCCGATCTTGTCCGCCCCTCTTTGCCCTTGTCCGCCCCTCTTTGCCCTTGTCCGCCCCTCTTTGCCCTTGTCCCGTATTCTCCGATCTTGTCCGCCCCTCTTTGTCCTTGTCCCGTATTCTCCGATCTTGTCCGCCCCTCTTTGCCCTTGTCCCGTATTCTCCGATCTTGTCCGCCCCTCTTTGCCCTTGTCCCGTATTCTCCGATCTTGTCCGCCCCTCTTTGCCCTTGTCCCGTATTCTCCGATCTTGTCCGCCCCTCTTTGCCCTTGTCCCGTATTCTCCGATCTTGCCCGCCCCTCTTTGCCCTTGTCCGCCCCTCTTTGCCCTTGTCCGCCCCTCTTTGCCCTTGTCCGCCCCTCTTTGCCCTTGTCCGCCCCTCTTTGCCCTTGTCCGCCCCTCTTTGCCCTTGTCCGCCCCTCTTTGCCCTTGTCCGCCCCTCTTTGCCCTTGTCCGCCCCTCTTTGCCCTTGTCCGCCCCTCTTTGCTCTTGTCCCGTATTCTCCGAACCTCTCTGCCCCTCTTTGCTCTTGTCCCATATTCTCCGCACATCTCCGTCCCGCTTTGCCTTTGTGCGAAACTCTTTTCCTTTGTCCGCCCCTCTTTGCTCTTGTCCCGAATTCTCTGCACTTGTCTGCCCCTCTTTGTCCTTGTCCGCTCCTCTTTGCCCTTGTCCACACGTCTTTGCCTTCATCCCTTATTCTCCGCACTTCTCCACCCCACTTTCCCTTGTTCTGTATTCTCCGCACTTGTTCGCCCCTCTTTGCCCTTGTCCCCTATTCTACGCACTTGTCCGCCCCTCTTTGCCCTTGTCCGCCCCTCTTTGCCCTTGTCCGCCCCTCTTTGCCCTTGTCCGCCCCTCTTTGCCCTTGTCCGCCCCTCTTTGCCCTTGTCCGCCCCTCTTTGCCCTTGTCCGCCCCTCTTTGCCCTTGTCCGCCCCTCTTTGCCCTTGTCCGCCCCTCTTTGCCCTTGTCCGCCCCTCTTTGCCCTTGTCCGCCCCTCTTTGCCCTTGTCCCGTATTCTCCGAACCTCTCTGCCCCTCTTTGCTCTTTTCCCATATTCTCCACTCTTCTCCGCCCCTCTTTGCCCTTGTCCGCCCCTCTTTGCCCTTGTCCGACCCTCTTTGCCCTTGTCCGCCCCTCTTTGCTCTTGTCCCGTATTCTCTGCACTTGTCTGCCCCTCTTTGTCCTTGTCCACACCTCTTTGCCTTCATCCCGTATTCTACGCACTTCTCCGCCCCTCTTTCCCTTGTCCCGTATTCTCCGCCCCTCTTTCCCTTGTCCCGTATTCTCCGCACTTGTCCGCCCCTCTTTGCCCTTGTCCCCTATTCTACGCACTTCTCCGCACCTCTTTGCTCTTGTCCCTTATTCTCCGCACTTCTCCGCCCCTCTTTGCCCTTGTCCGCCCCTCTTTGCCCTTGTCCGCCCCTCTTTGCCCTTGTCCGCCCCTCTTTGCCCTTGTCCGCCCCTCTTTGCCCTTGTCCGCCCCTCTTTGCCCTTGTCCGCCCCTCTTTGCCCTTGTCCGCCCCTCTTTGCCCTTGTCCGCCCCTCTTTGCCCTTGTCCGCCCCTCTTTGCCCTTGTCCCGTATTCTCCGATCTTGTCCGCCCCTCTTTGCCCTTGGCCCGTATTCTCCGATCTTGTCCGCCCCTCTTTGCCCTTGTCTCGTATTCTCCGAACTTGTCCGCCCCTCTTTGCCCTTGTCCCGTATTCTCCGATCTTGTCCGCCCCTCTTTGCTCTTGTCCCCTATTCTCCGATCTTGTCCGCCCCTGTTTGCCCTTGTTTCGTATTCTCCGATCTTGTCCGCCCCTCTTTGCCCTTGTCCGCCCCTCTTTGCCCTTGTCCGCCCCTCTTTGCCCTTGTCCGCCCCTCTTTGCCCTTGTCCGCCCCTCTTTGCCCTTGTCCGCCCCTCTTTGCCCTTGTCCGCCCCTCTTTGCCCTTGTCCCGTATTCTCCGATCTTGTCCGCCCCTCTTTGCCCTTGTCCCGTATTCTCCGATCTTGTCCGCCCCTCTTTGCCCTTGTCCCGTATTCTCCGATCTTGTCCGCCCCTCTTTGCCCTTGTCCCGTATTCTCCGATCTTGTCCGCCCCTCTTTGCCCTTGTCCCGTATTCTCCGATCTTGTCCGCCCCTCTTTGCCTATGTCCGCCCCTCTTTGCCCTTGTCCGCCCCTCTTTGCCCTTGTCCGCCCCTCTTTGCCCTTGTCCGCCCCTCTTTGCCCTTGTCCGCCCCTCTTTGCCCTTGTCCCGTATTCTCCGGTCTTGTCCGCCCCTCTTTGCCCTTGTCCGCCCCTCTTTGCCCTTGTCCGCCCCTCTTTGCCCTTGTCCGCCCCTCTTTGCCCTTGTCCGCCCCTCTTTGCCCTTGTCCGCCCCTCTTTGCCCTTGTCCGCCCCTCTTTGCCCTTGTCCGCCCCTCTTTGCCCTTGTCCGCCCCTCTTTGCCCTTGTCCGCCCCTCTTTGCCCTTGTCCCGTATTCTCCGATCTTGTCCGCCCCTCTTTGCCCTTGTCCCGTATTCTGCGATCTTGTCCGCCCCTCTTTGCCCTTGTTCGCCCCTCTTTGCCCTTGTCCGCCCCTCTTTGCACTTGTCCGCCCCTCTTTGCCCTTGTCCGCCCCTCTTTGCCCTTGTCCGCCCCTCTTTGCCCTTGTCCGCCCCTCTTTGCCCTTGTCCGCCCCTCTTTGCCCTTGTCCGCCCCTCTTTGCCCTTGTCCCGTATTCTCCGATCTTGTCCGCCCCTCTTTGCCCTTGTCCACCCCTCTTTGCCCTTGTCCGCCCCTCTTTGCCCTTGTCCGCCCCTCTTTGCCCTTGTCCGCCCCTCTTTGCCCTTGTCCGCCCCTCTTTGCCCTTGTCCCGTATTCTCCGATCTTGTCCGCCCCTCTTTGCCCTTGTCCGCCCCTCTTTGCCCTTGTCCGCCCCTCTTTGCCCTTGTCCGCCCCTCTTTGCCCTTGTCCGCCCCTCTTTGCCCTTGTCCGCCCCTCTTTGCCCTTGTCCGCCCCTCTTTGCCCTTGTCCCGTATTCTCCGATCTTGTCCGCCCCTCTTTGCCCTTGTCCGCCCCTCTTTGCCCTTGTCCGCCCCTCTTTGCCCTTGTCCGCCCCTCTTTGCCCTTGTCCCGTATTCTCCGATCTTGTCCGCCCCTCTTTGCCCTTGTCCCGTATTCTCCGATCTTGTCCGCCCCTCTTTGCCCTTGTCCCGTATTCTCCGATCTTGTCCGCCCCTCTTTGCCCTTGTCCCGTATTCTCCGATCTTGTCCGCCCCCCTTTGCCCTTTTCCCGTATTCTCCGATCTTGTCCGCCCCTCTTTGCCCTTGTCCGCCCCTCTTTGCCCTTGTCCGCCCCTCTTTGCCCTTGTCCGCCCCTCTTTGCCCTTGTCCGCCCCTCTTTGCCCTTGTCCGCCCCTCTTTGCCCTTGTCCCGTATTCTCCGATCTTGTCCGCCTCTCTTTGCCCTTGTCCGCCCCTCTTTGCCTTGTCCGCCCCTCTTTGCCCTTGTCCGCCCCTCTTTGCCCTTGTCCGCCCCTCTTTGCCCTTGTCCGCCCCTCTTTGCCCTTGTCCGCCCCTCTTTGCCCTTGTCCCGTATTCTCCGATCTTGTCCGCCCCTCTTTGCCCTTGTCCCATATTCTGCGATCTTGTCCGACCCTCTTTGCCCTTGTCCGCCCCTCTTTGCACTTGTCCACCCCTCTTTGCCCTTGTCTGCCCCTCTTTGCCCTTGTCCGCCCCTCTTTGCCCTTGTCCGCCCCTCTTTGCCCTTGTCCGCCCCTCTTTGCCCTTGTCCGCCCCTCTTTGCCCTTGTCCGCCCCTCTTTGCCCTTGTCCGCCCCTCTTTGCCCTTGTCCGCCCCTCTTTGCCCTTGTCCCGTATTCTCCGATCTTGTCCGCCCCTCTTTGCCCTTGTCCCATATTCTGCGATCTTGTCCGCCCCTCTTTGCCCTTGGCCGCCCCTCTTTGCCCTTGGCCGCCCCTCTTTGCCCTTGGCCGCCCCTCTTTGCCCTTGGCCGCACCTCTTTGCCCTTGGCCGCCCCTCTTTGCCCTTGTCCCGTATTCTCCGAACTTGTCCGCCCCTCTTTGGCCTTGTCCGCCCCTCTTTGGCCTTGTCCGCCCCTCTTTGGCCTTGTCTGCCCCTCTTTGGCCTTGTCCGCCCCTCTTTGCCCTTGTCCGCGCCTCTTTGCCCTTGTCCGCGCCTCTTTGCCCTTGTCCGCCCCTCTTTGCCCTTGTCCCGTATTCTCCGATCTTGCCCGCCCCTCTTTGCCCTTGCCCGCCCCTCTTTGCCCTTGCCCGCCCCTCTTTGCCCTTGCCCGCCCCTCTTTGCCCTTGCCCGCCCCTCTTTGCCCTTGCCCGCCCCTATTTGCCCTTGTCCGCCCCTCTTTGCCTTGTCCGCCCCTCTTTGCCCTTGTCCCGTATTCTCCGATCTTGTCCGCCCCTCTTTGCCCTTGTCCCGTATTCTCCGATCTTGTCCGCCCCTCTTTGCCCTTGTCCGCTCCTCTTTGCCCTTGTCCGCCCCTCTTTGCCCTTGTCCGCCCCTCTTTGCCCTTGTCCGCCCCTCTTTGCCCTTGTCCGCCCCTCTTTGCCCTTGTCCCGTATTCTCCGATCTTGTCCGCCCCTCTTTGCCCTTGTCCCGTATTCTCCGATCTTGTCCGCCCCTCTTTGCCCTTGTCCCGTATTCTCCGATCTTGTCCGCCCCTCTTTGCCCTTGTCCCGTATTCTCCGATCTTGTCCGCCCCTCTTTGCCCTTGTCCCGTATTCTCCGATCTTGTCCGCCCCTCTTTGCCCTTTGTCCGCCCCTCTTTGCCCTTTGTCCGCCCCTCTTTGCCCTTGTCCGCCCCTCTTTGCCCTTGTCCAGTATTCTCCGATCTTGTCCGCCCCTCTTTGCCTTGTCCGCCCCTCTTTGCCTTGTCCGCCCCTCTTTGCCTTGTCCGCCCCTCTTTGCCCTTGTCCGCCCCTCTTTGCCCTTGTCCGCCCCTCTTTGCCCTTGTCCGCCCCTCTTTGCACTTGTCCGCCCCTCTTTGCCCTTGTCCGCCCATCTTTGCCCTTGTCCGCCCATCTTTGCCCTTGTCCCGTATTCTCCGATCTTGTCCGACCCTCTTTGCCCTTGTCCCGTATTCTCCGATCTTGTCCGCCCCTCTTTGCCCTCGTCCCGTATTCTCCGATCTTGTCCGCCCCTCTTTGCCCTCGTCACGTATTCTCCGATCTTGTCCGCCCCTCTTTGCCCTTGTCCGCCCCTCTTTGCCCTTGTCCGCCCCTCTTTGCTCTTGTCCCATATTCTCTGCACTTGTCTGCCCCTCTTTGTCCTTGTCCGCTCCTCTTTGCCCTTGTCCACACCTCTTTGCCTTCATCCCGTATTCTCCGCACTTCTCCGCCCCTCTTTCCCTTGTCCCGTATTCTCCGCACTTGTCCGCCCCTCTTTGCCCTTGTCCCCTATTCTACGCACTTCTCCGCACCTCTTTGCTCTTGTCCCTTATTATCCTCACTTCTCCGCCCCTCTTTGCCCTTGTCCGCGCCTCTTTGCCCTTGTCCGCCCCTCTTTGCCCTTGTCCGCCCCTCTTTGCCCTTGTCCGCCCCTCTTTGCCCTTGTCCGCCCCTCTTTGCCCTTGTCCGCCCCTCTTTGCCCTTGTCCGCCCCTCTTTGCCCTTGTCCCGTATTCTCCGATCTTGTCCGCCCCTCTTAGCCCTTGTCCGCTCCTCTTTGCCCTTGTCCTGTATTCTCCGATTTGTCCGCCCCTCTTTGCCCTTGTCCGCCCCTCTTTGCCCTTGTCCGCCCCTCTTTGCCCTTGTCCGCCCCTCTTTGCCCTTGTCCGCCCCTCTTTGCCCTTGTCCGCCCCTCTTTGCCCTTGTCCGCCCCTCTTTGCACTTTTCCGCCCCTCTTTGCCCCTGTCCGCCCCTCTTTGCCCTTGTCTCATATTCTCCGATCTTGTCCGCCCCTCTTTGCCCTTGACCGCCCCTCTTTGCCCTTGTCCGCCCCTCTTTGCCCTTGTCCCGTATTCTCTGATCTTGTCCGCCCCTCTTTGCCCTTGTCCGCCCCTCTTTGCCCTTGTCCGCCCCTCTTTGCCCTTGTCCGCCCCTCTTTGCCCTTGTCCGCCCCTCTTTGCCCTTGTCCGCCCCTCTTTGCCCTTGTCCGCCCCTCTTTGCCCTTGTCCCGTATTCTCCGATCTTGTCCGCCCCTCTTTGCCCTTGTCCGCCCCTCTTTGCCCTTGTCCGCCCCTCTTTGCCCTTGTCCGCCCCTCTTTGCCCTTGTCCGCCCCTCTTTGCCCTTGTCCGCCCCTCTTTGCCCTTGTCCCGTATTCTCCGATCTTGTCCGCCCCTCTTTGCCCTTGTCCGCCCCTCTTTGCCCTTGTCCGCCCCTCTTTGCCCTTGTCCGCCCCTCTTTGCCCTTGTCCCGTATTCTCCGATATTGTCCGCCCCTCTTTGCCCTTGTCCCGTATTCTCCGATCTTGTCCGCCCCTCTTTGCCCTTGTCCCGTATTCTCCGATCTTGTCCGCCCCTCTTTGCCCTTGTCCCGTATTCTCCGATCTTGTCCGCCCCTCTTTGCCCTTTTCCCGTATTCTCCGATCTTGTCCGCCCCTCTTTGCCCTTCTCCGCCCCTCTTTGCCCTTGTCCCCCCCTCTTTGCCCTTGTCCGCCCCTCTTTGCCCTTGTCCGCCCCTCTTTGCCCATGTCCGCCCCTCTTTGCCCTTGTCCGCCCCTCTTTGCCCTTGTCCCGTATTCTCCGATCTTGTCCGCCTCTCTTTGCCCTTGTCCGCCCCTCTTTGCCTTGTCCGCCCCTCTTTGCCCTTGTCCGCCCCTCTTTGCCCTTGTCCGCCCCTCTTTGCCCTTGTCCGCCCCTCTTTGCCCTTGTCCGCCCCTCTTTGCCCTTGTCCCGTATTCTCCGATCTTGTCCGCCCCTCTTTGCCCTTGTCCCATATTCTGCGATCTTGTCCGACCCTCTTTGCCCTTGTCCGCCCCTCTTTGCACTTGTCCACCCTTCTTTGCCCTTGTCCGCCCCTCTTTGCCCTTGTCTGCCCCTCTTTGCCCTTGTCTGCCCCTCTTTGCCCTTGTCCGCCCCTCTTTGCCCTTGTCCGCCCCTCTTTGCCCTTGTCCGCCCCTCTTTGCCCTTGTCCGCCCCTCTTTGCCCTTGTCCGCCCCTCTTTGCCCTTGTCCGCTCCTCTTTGCCCTTGTCCCGTATTCTCCGATCTTGTCCGCCCCTCTTTGCCCTTGTCCCATATTCTGCGATCTTGTCCGCCCCTCTTTGCCCTTGTCCGCCCCTCTTTGCCCTTGGCCGCCCCTCTTTGCCCTTGGCCGCCCCTCTTTGCCCTTGGCCGCCCCTCTTTGCCCTTGGCCGCCCCTCTTTGCCCTTGGCCGCCCCTCTTTGCCCTTGTCCCGTATTCTCCGAACTTGTCCGCCCCTCTTTGGCCTTGTCCGCCCCTCTTTGGCCTTGTCCGCCCCTCTCTGCCC
Organism: Phaenicophaeus curvirostris; assembly: GCF_032191515.1. Lineage (NCBI taxonomy): Eukaryota > Metazoa > Chordata > Aves > Cuculiformes > Cuculidae > Phaenicophaeus > Phaenicophaeus curvirostris. The sequence continues at coordinate 21,295 of NW_027207048.1, read as the reverse complement.
TTGTCCGCCCCTCTTTGCCCTTGTCCGCGCCTCTTTGCCCTTGTCCGCCCCTCTTTGCCCTTGTCCCGTATTCTCCGATCTTGTCCGCCCCTCTTTGCCCTTGTCCGCCCCTCTTTGCCCTTGTCCGCCCCTCTTTGCCCTTGCCCGCCCCTATTTGCCCTTGTCCGCCCCTCTTTGCCCTTGTCCGCCCCTCTTTGCCCTTGTCCCGTATTCTCCGATCTTGTCCGCCCCTCTTTGCCCTTGTCCCGTATTCTCCGATCTTGTCCGCCCCTCTTTGCCCTTGTCCGCTCCTCTTTGCCCTTGTCCGCCCCTCTTTGCCCTTGTCCGCCCCTCTTTGCCCTTGTCCGCCCCTCTTTGCCCTTGTCCGCCCCTCTTTGCCCTTGTCCCGTATTCTCCGATCTTGTCCGCCCCTCTTTGCCCTTGTCCCGTATTCTCCGATCTTGTCCGCCCCTCTTTGCCCTTGTCCCGTATTCTCCGATCTTGTCCGCCCCTCTTTGCCCTTGTCCCGTATTCTCCGATCTTGTCCGCCCCTCTTTGCCCTTGTCCCGTATTCTCAGATCTTGTCCGCCCCTCTTTGCCCTTTGTCCGCCCCTCTTTGCCCTTTGTCCGCCCCTCTTTGCCCTTGTCCGCCCCTCTTTGCCCTTGTCCTGTATTCTCCGATCTTGTCCGCCCCTCTTTGCCTTGTCCGCCCCTCTTTTCCTTGTCCGCCCCTCTTTGCCTTGTCCGCCCCTCTTTGCCCTTGTCCGCCCCTCTTTGCCCTTGTCCGCCCCTCTTTGCCCTTGTCCGCCCCTCTTTGCCCTTGTCCGCCCCTCTTTGCCCTTGTCCACCCCTCTTTGCCCTTGTCCGCCCCTCTTTGCCCTTGTCCGCCCCTCTTTGCCCTTGTCCCGTATTCTCCGATCTTGTCCGACCCTCTTTGCCCTTGTCCCGTATTCTCCGATCTTGTCCGCCCCTCTTTGCCCTCGTCCCGTATTCTCCGATCTTGTCCGCCCCTCTTTGCCCTCGTCACGTATTCTCCGATCTTGTCCGCACCTCTTTGCCCTTGTCCGCCCCTCTTTGCCCTTGTCCGCCCCTCTTTGCTCTTGTCCCATATTCTCTGCACTTGTCTGCCCCTCTTTGTCCTTGTCCGCTCCTCTTTGCCCTTGTCCACACCTCTTTGCCTTCATCCCGTATTCTTCGCACTTCTCCGCCCCTCTTTCCCTTGTCCCGTATTCTCCGCACTTGTCCGCCCCTCTTTGCCCTTGTCCCCTATTCTACGCACTTCTCCGCACCTCTTTGCTCTTGTCCCTTATTATCCTCACTTCTCCGCCCCTCTTTGTCCTTGTCCGCGCCTCTTTGCCCTTGTCCGCCCCTCTTTGCCCTTGTCCGCCCCTCTTTGCCCTTGTCCGCCCCTCTTTGCCCTTGTCCGCCCCTCTTTGCCCTTGTCCGCTCCTCTTTGCCCTTGTCCGCCCCTCTTTGCCCCGTATTCTCCGATCTTGTCCGCCCCTCTTAGCCCTTGTCCGATCCTCTTTGCCCTTGTCCTGTATTCTCCGATCTTGTCCGCCCCTCTTTGCCCTTGTCCGCCCCTCTTTGCCCTTGTCCGCCCCTCTTTGCCCTTGTCCGCCCCTCTTTGCCCTTGTCCGCCCCTCTTTGCCCTTGTCCGCCCCTCTTTGCCCTTGTCCCGTATTGTCCGATCTTGTCCGCCCCTCTTTGGCCTTGTCCGCCCCTCTTTGGCCTTGTCCGCCCCTCTTTGCCCTTGTCCGCCCCTTTTTGCCCTTGTCCGCCCCTTTTTGCCCTTGTCCGCCCCTTTTTGCCCTTGTCCGCCCCTCTTTGCCCGTGTCCGCCCCTCTTTGCCCTTGTCCGCCCCTCTTTGCCCTTTTCCGCCCCTCTTTGCCCTTGTCCCGTATTCTCTGATCTTGTCCGCCCCTCTTTGCCCTTGTCCGCCCCTCTTTGCCCTTGTCCGCCCCTCTTTGCCCTTGTCCGCCCCTCTTTGCCCTTGTCCGCCCCTCTTTGCCCTTGTCCGCCCCTCTTTGCCCTTGTCCCGTATTCTCCGATCTTGTCCGCCCCTCTTAGCCCTTGTCCGCCCCTCTTTGCCCTTGTCCGCCCCTCTTTGCCCTTGTCCGCCCCTCTTTGCCCTTGTCCCATATTCTCCGATCTTTTCCGCCCCTCTTTGCCCTTGTCCAGTATTCTCTGATCTTGTCCGCCCCTCTTTGCCCTTGTCCCGTATTCTCCGATCTTGTCCGCCCCTCTTTGCCCTTGTCCGCCCCACTTTGCCCTTGTCCGCCCCTCTTTGCATTTGTCCGCCCCTCTTTGCCCTTGTCCGCCCCTCTTTGCCCCTGTCCGCCCCTCTTTGCCCTTTTCCCATATTCTCCGATCTTGTCCGCCCCTCTTTGCCCTTGTCCGCACCTCTTTGCCCTTGTCCGCCCCTCTTTGCCCTTGTCCGCCCCTCTTTGCCCTTGTCCCGTATTCTCTGATCTTGTCCGCCCCTCTTTGCCCTTGTCCGCCCCTCTTTGCCCTTGTCCGCCCCTCTTTGCCCTTGTCCGCCCCTCTTTGCCCTTGTCCGCCCCTCTTTGCCCTTGTCCGCCCCTCTTTGCCCTTGTCCGCCCCTCTTTGCCCTTGTCCGCCCCTCTTTGCCCTTGTCCCGTATTCTCCGATCTTGTCCGCCCCTCTTAGCCCTTGTCCGCCCCTCTTTGCCCTTGTCCCGTATTCTCCGATCTTGTCCGCCCCTCTTTGCACTTGTCCGCCCCTCTTTGCCCTTGTCCGCCCCTCTTTGCCCTTGTCCGCCCCTATTTGCGCTTGTCCGCCCCTCTTTGCCCTTGTCCGCCCCTCTTTGCCCTTGTCCGCCCCTCTTTGCCCTTGTCCCGTATTCTCCGATCTTGTCCGCCCCTCTTTGCTCTTGTCCGCCCCTCTTTGCCCTTGTCCGCCCCTCTTTGCCCTTGTCCGCCCCTCTTTGCCCTTGTCCGCCCCTCTTTGCCCTTGTCTGCCCCTCTTTGCCCTTGTCCGCCCCTCTTTGCCCTTGTCCCGTATTCTCCGATCTTGTCCGCCCCTCTTTGCCCTTGTCCGCCCCTCTTTGCCCTTGTACCTTATTCTCCGATCTTGTCCGCCCCTCTTTGCCCTTGTCCGCCCCTCTTTGCCCTTGTCCGCCCCTCTTTGCCCTTGTCCGCCCCTCTTTGCCCTTGTCCGCCCCTCTTTGCCCTTGTCCGCCCCTCTTTGCCCTTGTCCCGTATTCTCCGATCTTGTCCGCCCCTCTTTGCCCTTGTCCCGTATTCTCCGATCTTGTCCGCCCCTCTTTTCCCTTGTCCCGTATTCTCTGATCTTGTCCGCCCCTCTTTGCCCTTGTCCGCCCCTCTTTGCCCTTGTCCGCCCCTCTTTGCCCTTGTCCGCCCCTCTTTGCCCTTGTCCGCCCCTCTTTGCCCTTGTCCGCCCCTCTTTGCCCTTGTCCGCCCCTCTTTGCCCTTGTCCTCTATTCTCCGATCTTGTCCGCCCCTCTTTGCCCTTGTCCGCCCCTCTTTGCCCTTGTCCGCCCCTCTTTGCCCTTGTCTGCCCCTCTTTGCCCTTGTCCGCCCCTCTTTGCCCTTGTCCGCCCCTCTTTGTCCTTGTCCGCCCCTCCTTGCCCTTGTCCGCCCCTCTTTGCCCTTGTCCGCCCCTCTTTGCCCTTGTCCGTCCCTCTTTGCCCTTGTCCGTCCTTCTTTGCCCTTGTCCGCCCCTCTTTGCCCTTGTCCGCCCCTCTTTGCCCTTGTCCGCCCCTCTTTGCCCTTGTCCGCCCCTCTTTCCCCTTGTCCCGTATTCTCCGATCTTGTCCGCCCCTCTTTGCCCTTGTCCGCCCCTCTTTGCCCTTGTCCGCCCCTCTTTGCCCTTGTCCGCCCCTCTTTGCCCTTGTCCGCCCCTCTTTGCCCTTGTCCCGTATTCTCCGATCTTGTCCGCCCCTCTTTGCCCTTGTCCCGTATTCTCCGATCTTGTCCGCCCCTCTTTGCCCTTGTCCGCCCCTCTTTGCCCTTGTCCGCCCCTCTTTGCCCTTGTCCGCCCCTCTTTGCCCTTGTCCGCCCCTCTTAGCCCTTGTCCGCCCCTCTTTGCCTTGTCCCGTATTCTCCGATCTTGTCCGCCCCTCTTTGCCCTGGTCCGCCCCTCTTTGCCCTGGTCCGCCCCTCTTTGCCCTGGTCCGCCCCTCTTTGCCCTGGTCCGCCCCTCTTTGCCCTGGTCCGCCCCTCTTTGCCCTTGTCCGCTATTCTCCGATCTTGTCCGCCCCTCTTTGCACTTGTCCCGTATTCTCCGATCTTGTCCGCCCCTCTTTGCCCTCGTCACGTATTCTCCGATCTTGTCCGCCCCTCTTTGCCCTTGTCCGCCCCTCTTTGCCCTTGTCCGCCCCTCTTTGCCCTTGTCCGCCCCTCTTTGCCCTTGTCCGCCCCTCTTTGCCCTTGTCCGCCCCTCTTTGCCCTTGTCCGCCCCTCTTTGCCCTTGTCCGCCCCTCTTTGCTCTTGTCCGCCCCTCTTTGCTCTTGTCCGCCCCTCTTTGCCCTTGTCCGCCCCTCTTTGCCCTTGTCCCGTATTCTCCGATCTTGTCCGCCCCTCTTTGCCCTTGTCCGCCCCTCTTTGCCCTTGTCCCGTATTCTCCGATCTTGTCCGCCCCTCTTTGCCCTTGTCCGCCCCTCTTTGCCCTTGTCCGCCCCTCTTTGCCCTTTTCCGCCCTTCTTTGCCCTTGTCCGCCCCTCTTTGCCCTTGTCCGCCCCTCTTTGCACTTGTCCGCCCCTCTTTGCCCTTGTCCGCCCCTCTTTGCCCTTGTCCGCCCCTCTTTGCCCTTGTCCGCCCCTCTTTGCCCTTGTCCGCCCCTCTTTGCCCTTGTCCCGTATTCTCCGATCTTGTCCGCCCCTCTTAGCCCTTGTCCGCCCCTCTTTGCCCTTGTCCGCCCCTCTTTGCCCTTGTCCGCCCCTCTTTGCCCTTGTCCGCCCCTCTTTGCCCTTGTCCGCCCCTCTTTGCCCTTGTCCCGTATTATCCGATATTGTCCGCCCCTCTTTGCCCTTGTCCGCCCCTCTTTGCCCTTGTCCGCCCCTCTTTGCCCTTGTCCGCCCCTCTTTGCCCTTGTCCGCCCCTCTTTGCCCTTGTCCGCCCCTCTTTGCCCTTGTCCGCCCCTCTTTGCCCTTGTGCCATATTATCCGAACTTGTCCGCCCCTCTTTGCCTTTGCCGCCCCGCTTTGCCCTTGTCCGCCCCGCTTTGCCCTTGTCCGCCGCGCTTTGACCTTGTCCGCCCCGATTTGCCCTTGTCCGCCCCGCCTTGCCCTTGTCCGCCCCTGTTTGCACTTGTCCCGTATTCTCTGATCTTGTCCGCCCCTCTTTGCCCTTGTCCGCCCCTCTTTGCCCTTGTCCGCCCCTCTTTGCCCTTGTCCCATATTCTCCGATCTTGTCCGCCCCTCCTTGCCCTTGTCCCGTATTCTCCGATCTTGTCCGCCCCTCTTTGCCCTTGTCCGCCCCTCTTTGCACTTGTCCGCCCCTCTTTGCCCTTGTCCGCCCCTCTTTGCCCTTGTCCGCCCCTCTTTGCACTTGTCCCGTATTCTCCGATCTTGTCCGCCCCTCTTTCCCCTTGTCCCGTATTCTCCGATCTTGTCCGCCCCTCTTTGCCCTTGTCCGCCCCTCTTTGCCCTTGTCCGCCGCTCTTTGCCCTTGTCCGCCCCTCTTTGCCCTTGTCCGCCCCTCTTTGCCCTTGTCCGCCCCTCTTTGCCCTTGTCCGCCCCTCTTTGCCCTTGTCCGCCCATCTTTGCCATTGTCCCGTATTCTCCGATCTTGTCCGCCCCTCTTTGCCCTTGTCCGCCCCTCTTTGCCCTTGTCCGCCCCTCTTTGCCCTTGTCCGCCCCTCTTTGCCCTTGTCCCGTATTCTCCGATCTTGTCCGCCCCTCTTTGCCCTTGTCCGCCCCTCTTTGCCCTTGTCCGCCCCTCTTTGCCCTTGTCCGCCCCTCTTTGCCCTTGTCCGCCCCTCTTTGCCCTTGTCCACCCCTCTTTGCCCTTGTCCGCCCCTCTTTGCCCTTGTCCCGTATTATCCGATATTGTCTGCCCCTCTTTGCCCTTGTCCGCCCCTCTTTGCCCTTGTCCGCCCCTCTTTGCCCTTGTCCGCCCCTCTTTGCCCTTGTCCGCCCGTCTTTGCCCTTGTCCGCCCCTCTTTGCCCTTGTCCGCCCCTCTTTGCCCTTGTGCCGTATTATCCGAACTTGTCCGCCCCTCTTTGCAATTGTACGCCCCTCTTTGCCCTTGTCCGCCCCGCTTTGCCCTTGTCCGCCCCGCTTTGCCCTTGTCCGCCCCGATTTGCCCTTGTCCGCCCCGCTTTGCCCTTGTCCGCCCCTGTTTGCCCTTGTCCCTAATTCTCCGATCTTGTCCGCCCCTCTTTGCCCTTGTCCGCCCCTCTTTGCCCTTGTCCGCCCCTCTTTGCCCTTGTCCCGTATTCTCCGATCTTGTCCGCCCCTCCTTGCCCTTGTTCCGTATTCTCCGATCTTGTCCGCCCCTCTTTGCCCTTGTCCGCCCCTCTTTGCCCTTGTCCGCCCCTCTTTGCCCTTGTCCGCCCCTCTTTGCCCTTGTCCGCCCCTCTTTGCACTTGTCCCGTATTCTCCGATCTTGTCCGCCCCTCTTTGCCCTTGTCCCGTATTCTCCGATCTTGTCCGCCCCTCTTTGCCCTTGTCCGCCCCTCTTTGCCCTTGTCCGCCCCTCTTTGCCCTTGTCCGCCCCTCTTTGCCCTTGTCCGCCCCTCTTTGCCCTTGTCCGCCCCTCTTTGCCCTTGTCCGCCCCTCTTTGCCCTTGTCCCGTATTCTCCGATCTTGTCCGCCCCTCTTTGCCCTTGTCCGCCCCTCTTTGCCCTTGTCCGCCCCTCTTTGCCCTTGTCCGCCCCTCTTTGCCCTTGTCCGCCCTCTTTGCCCTTGTCCGCCCCTCTTTGCCCTTGTCCGCCCCTCTTTGCCCTTGTCCGCCCCTCTTTGCCCTTGTCCGCCCCTCTTTGCCCTTGTCCGCCCTTCTTTGCCCTTGTCCGCCCTTCTTTGCCCTTGTCCGCCCCTCTTTGCCCTTGTCCGCCCCTCTTTGCCCTTGTCCGCCCCTCTTTGCCCTTGTCCCGTATTCTCTGAACTTGTCCGCCCCTCTTTGCCCTTGTCCGCCCCTCTTTGCCCTTGTCCGCCCCTCTTTGCCCTTGTCCGCCCCTCTTTGCCCTTGTCCGCCCCTCTTTGCCCTTGTCCGCCCCTCTTTGCCCTTGTCCGCCCCTCTTTGCCCTTGTCCACCCTCTTTGCCCTTGTCCGCCCCTCTTTGCCCTTGTCCGCCCCTCTTTGCCCTTGTCCGCCCCTCTTTGCCCTTGTCCGCCCCTCTTTGCCCTTGTCCGCCCCTCTTTGCCCTTGTCCGCCCCTCTTTGCCCTTGTCCGGCCCTCTTTGCCCTTGTCCGCCCCTCTTTGCCCTTGTCCGCCCCTCTTTCCCCTTGTCCGCCCCTCTTTGCCCTTGTCCGCCCCTCTTTGCCCTTGTCCCGTATTCTCCGATCTTGTCCGCCCCTCTTTGCCCTTGTCCGCCCCTCTTTGCCCTTGTCCCGTATTCTCCGATCTTGTCCGCCCCTCTTTGCCCTTGTCCGCCCCTCTTTGCCCTTGTCCGTCCCTCTTTGCCCTTGTCCGCCCCTCTTTGCCCTTGTCCGCCCCTCTTTGCCCTTGTCCGCGCCTCTTTGCCCTTGTCCGCCCCTCTTTGCCCTTGTCCGCCCCTCTTTGCCCTTGTCCGCCCCTCTTTGCCCTTGTCCGCCCCTCTTTGCCCTTGTCCTACCCTCTTTGTCCTTGTCCGCCCTTCTTTGCCCTTGTCCCGTATTCTCCGATCTTGTCCGCCCCTCTTTGCCCTTGTCCGCCCCTCTTTGCCCTTGTCCGCCCCTCTTTGCCCTTGTCCGCCCCTCTTTGCCCTTGTCCGCCCCTCTTTGCCCTTGTCCGCCCCTCTTTGCCCTTGTCCGCCCCTCTTTGCCCTTGTCCGCCCCTCTTTGCCCTTGTCCCGTATTCTCCGATCTTGTCCGCCCCTCTTTGCCCTTGTCCGCCCCTCTTTGCCCTTGTCCGCCCCTCTTTGCCCTTGTCCGCCCCTCTTTGCCCTTGTCCGCCCCTCTTTGCCCTTGTCCGCCCCTCTTTGCCCTTGTCCGCCCCTCTTTGCCCTTGTCCCGTATTATCCGATCTTGTCCGCCCCTCTTTGCCCTTGTCCGCCCCTCTTTGCCCTTGTCCGCCCCTCTTTGCCCTTGTCCGCCCTCTTTGCCCTTGTCCGCCCCTCTTTGCCCTTGTCCGCCCCTCTTTGCCCTTGTCCGCCCCTCTTTGCCCTTGTCCGCCCCTCTTTGCCCTTGTCCGCCCCTCTTTGCCCTTGTCCGCCCCTCTTTGCCCTTGTCCGCCCCTCTTTGCCCTTGTCCGCCCCTCTTTGCCCTTGTCCGCCCCTCTTTGCCCTTGTCCGCCCCTCTTTGCCCTTGTCCGCCCCTCTTTGCCCTTGTCCGCCCCTCTTTGCCCTTGTCCGCCCCTCTTTGCCCTTGTCCGCCCCTCTTTGCCCTTGTCCGCCCCTCTTTGCCCTTGTCCGCCCCTCTTTGCCCTTGTCGCGTATTATCCGAACTTGTCCGCCCCTCTTTTCCCTTGTCCGCCCCTCTTTGCCCTTGTCCGCCCCTCTTTACCATTGTCCGTCCCTCTTTGCCCTTGTCCCGTATTCTCCGATCATGTCCGCCCCTCTTTACCCTTGTCCGACCCTCTTTGCCCTTGTCCCGTATTCTCCGATCTTGTCCGCCCCTCTTTGCCCTTGTCCGCCCCTCTTTGCCCTTGTCCCGTATTCTCCGATCTTGTCCGCCCCTCTTTGCCCTTGTCCCGTATTCTCTGATCTTGTCCGCCCCTCTTTGCCCTTGTCCGCCCCTCTTTGCCCTTGTCCGCCCCTCTTTGCCCTTGTCCCATATTCTCCGATCTTGTCCACCCCTCCTTGCCCTTGTCCCGTATTCTCCGATCTTGTCCGCCCCTCTTTGCCCTTGTCCGCCCCTCTTTGCACTTGTCCGCCCCTCTTTGCCCTTGTCCGCCCCTCTTTGCCCTTGTCCGCCCCTCTTTGCACTTGTCCCGTATTCTCCGATCTTGTCCGCCCCTCTTTCCCCTTGTCCCGTATTCTCCGATCTTGTCCGCCCCTCTTTGCCCTTGTCCGCCCCTCTTTGCCCTTGTCCGCCGCTCTTTGCCCTTGTCCGCCCCTCTTTGCCCTTGTCCGCCCCTCTTTGCCCTTGTCCGCCCCTCTTTGCCCTTGTCCGCCCCTCTTTGCCCTTGTCCGCCCATCTTTGCCATTGTCCCGTATTCTCCGATCTTGTCCGCCCCTCTTTGCCCTTGTCCGCCCCTCTTTGCCCTTGTCCGCCCCTCTTTGCCCTTGTCCGCCCCTCTTTGCCCTTGTCCCGTATTCTCCGATCTTGTCCGCCCCTCTTTGCCCTTGTCCGCCCCTCTTTGCCCTTGTCCGCCCCTCTTTGCCCTTGTCCGCCCCTCTTTGCCCTTGTCCGCCCCTCTTTGCCCTTGTCCGCCCCTCTTTGCCCTTGTCCGCCCCTCTTTGCCCTTGTCCCGTATTATCCGATATTGTCTGCCCCTCTTTGCCCTTGTCCGCCCCTCTTTGCCCTTGTCCGCCCCTCTTTGCCCTTGTCCGCCCCTCTTTGCCCTTGTCCGCCCGTCTTTGCCCTTGTCCGCCCCTCTTTGCCCTTGTCCGCCCCTCTTTGCCCTTGTGCCGTATTATCCGAACTTGTCCGCCCCTCTTTGCAATTGTACGCCCCTCTTTGCCCTTGTCCGCCCCGCTTTGCCCTTGTCCGCCCCGCTTTGCCCTTGTCCGCCCCGATTTGCCCTTGTCCGCCCCGCTTTGCCCTTGTCCGCCCCTGTTTGCCCTTGTCCCTAATTCTCCGATCTTGTCCGCCCCTCTTTGCCCTTGTCCGCCCCTCTTTGCCCTTGTCCGCCCCTCTTTGCCCTTGTCCCGTATTCTCCGATCTTGTCCGCCCCTCCTTGCCCTTGTTCCGTATTCTCCGATATTGTCCGCCCCTCTTTGCCCTTGTCCGCCCCTCTTTGCCCTTGTCCGCCCCTCTTTGCCCTTGTCCGCCCCTCTTTGCCCTTGTCCGCCCCTCTTTGCACTTGTCCCGTATTCTCCGATCTTGTCCGCCCCTCTTTGCCCTTGTCCCGTATTCTCCGATCTTGTCCGCCCCTCTTTGCCCTTGTCCGCCCCTCTTTGCCCTTGTCCGCCCCTCTTTGCCCTTGTCCGCCCCTCTTTGCCCTTGTCCGCCCCTCTTTGCCCTTGTCCGCCCCTCTTTGCCCTTGTCCGCCCCTCTTTGCCCTTGTCCCGTATTCTCCGATCTTGTCCGCCCCTCTTTGCCCTTGTCCGCCCCTCTTTGCCCTTGTCCGCCCCTCTTTGCCCTTGTCCGCCCCTCTTTGCCCTTGTCCGCCCTCTTTGCCCTTGTCCGCCCCTCTTTGCCCTTGTCCGCCCCTCTTTGCCCTTGTCCGCCCCTCTTTGCCCTTGTCCGCCCCTCTTTGCCCTTGTCCGCCCTTCTTTGCCCTTGTCCGCCCTTCTTTGCCCTTGTCCGCCCCTCTTTGCCCTTGTCCGCCCCTCTTTGCCCTTGTCCGCCCCTCTTTGCCCTTGTCCCGTATTCTCTGAACTTGTCCGCCCCTCTTTGCCCTTGTCCGCCCCTCTTTGCCCTTGTCCGCCCCTCTTTGCCCTTGTCCGCCCCTCTTTGCCCTTGTCCGCCCCTCTTTGCCCTTGTCCGCCCCTCTTTGCCCTTGTCCGCCCCTCTTTGCCCTTGTCCACCCTCTTTGCCCTTGTCCGCCCCTCTTTGCCCTTGTCCGCCCCTCTTTGCCCTTGTCCGCCCCTCTTTGCCCTTGTCCGCCCCTCTTTGCCCTTGTCCGCCCCTCTTTGCCCTTGTCCGCCCCTCTTTGCCCTTGTCCGCCCCTCTTTGCCCTTGTCCGGCCCTCTTTGCCCTTGTCCGGCCCTCTTTGCCCTTGTCCGCCCCTCTTTGCCCTTGTCCGCCCCTCTTTCCCCTTGTCCGCCCCTCTTTGCCCTTGTCCGCCCCTCTTTGCCCTTGTCCCGTATTCTCCGATCTTGTCCGCCCCTCTTTGCCCTTGTCCGCCCCTCTTTGCCCTTGTCCCGTATTCTCCGATCTTGTCCGCCCCTCTTTGCCCTTGTCCGCCCCTCTTTGCCCTTGTCCGTCCCTCTTTGCCCTTGTCCGCCCCTCTTTGCCCTTGTCCGCCCCTCTTTGCCCTTGTCCGCGCCTCTTTGCCCTTGTCCGCCCCTCTTTGCCCTTGTCCGCCCCTCTTTGCCCTTGTCCGCCCCTCTTTGCCCTTGTCCGCCCCTCTTTGCCCTTGTCCTACCCTCTTTGTCCTTGTCCGCCCCTCTTTGCCCTTGTCCCGTATTCTCCGATCTTGTCCGCCCCTCTTTGCCCTTGTCCGCCCCTCTTTGCCCTTGTCCGCCCCTCTTTGCCCTTGTCCGCCCCTCTTTGCCCTTGTCCGCCCCTCTTTGCCCTTGTCCGCCCCTCTTTGCCCTTGTCCGCCCCTCTTTGCCCTTGTCCGCCCCTCTTTGCCCTTGTCCCGTATTCTCCGATCTTGTCCGCCCCTCTTTGCCCTTGTCCGCCCCTCTTTGCCCTTGTCCGCCCCTCTTTGCCCTTGTCCGCCCCTCTTTGCCCTTGTCCGCCCCTCTTTGCCCTTGTCCGCCCCTCTTTGCCCTTGTCCGCCCCTCTTTGCCCTTGTCCCGTATTATCCGATCTTGTCCGCCCCTCTTTGCCCTTGTCCGCCCCTCTTTGCCCTTGTCCGCCCCTCTTTGCCCTTGTCCGCCCTCTTTGCCCTTGTCCGCCCCTCTTTGCCCTTGTCCGCCCCTCTTTGCCCTTGTCCGCCCCTCTTTGCCCTTGTCCGCCCCTCTTTGCCCTTGTCCGCCCCTCTTTGCCCTTGTCCGCCCCTCTTTGCCCTTGTCCGCCCCTCTTTGCCCTTGTCCGCCCCTCTTTGCCCTTGTCCGCCCCTCTTTGCCCTTGTCCGCCCCTCTTTGCCCTTGTCCGCCCCTCTTTGCCCTTGTCCGCCCCTCTTTGCCCTTGTCCGCCCCTCTTTGCCCTTGTCCGCCCCTCTTTGCCCTTGTCCGCCCCTCTTTGCCCTTGTCCGCCCCTCTTTGCCCTTGTCCGCCCCTCTTTGCCCTTGTCCGCCCCTCTTTGCCCTTGTCGCGTATTATCCGAACTTGTCCGCCCCTCTTTTCCCTTGTCCGCCCCTCTTTGCCCTTGTCCGCCCCTCTTTACCATTGTCCGTCCCTCTTTGCCCTTGTCCCGTATTCTCCGATCATGTCCGCCCCTCTTTACCCTTGTCCGCCCCTCTTTACCATTGTCCGTCCCTCTTTGCCCTTGTCCCGTATTCTCCGATCATGTCCGCCCCTCTTTACCCTTGTCCGACCCTCTTTGCCCTTGTCCCGTATTCTCCGATCTTGTCCGCCCCTCTTTGCCCTTGTCCGCCCCTCTTTGCCCTTGTCCCGTATTCTCCGATCTTGTCCGCCCCTCTTTGCCCTTGTCCGCCCCTCTTTGCCCTTGTCCGCCCCTCTTTGCCCTTGTCCGCCCCTCTTTGCCCTTGTCCGCCCCTCTTTGCCCTTGTCCACCCCTCTTTGCCCTTGTCCCGTATTCTCCGATCTTGTCCGCCCCTCTTTGCCCTTGTCCGCCCCTCTTTGCCCTTGTCCGCCCCTCTTTGCCCTTGTCCGCCCCTCTTTGCCCTTGTCCGCCCCTCTTTGCCCTTGTCCGCCCCTCTTTGCCCTTGTCCGCCCTCTTTGCCCTTGTCCGCCCCTCTTTGCCCTTGTCCGCCCCTCTTTGCCCTTGTCCGCCCCTCTTTGCCCTTGTCCGCCCCTCTTTGTCCTTGTCCGCCCTTCTTTGCCCTTGTCCGCCCTTCTTTGCCCTTGTCCGCCCCTCTTTGCCCTTGTCCGCCCCTCTTTGCCCTTGTCCGCCCCTCTTTGCCCTTGTCCCGTATTCTCTGAACTTGTCCGCCCCTCTTTGCCCTTGTCCGCCCCTCTTTGCCCTTGTCCGCCCCTCTTTGCCCTTGTCCGCCCCTCTTTGCCCTTGTCCGCCCCTCTTTGCCCTTGTCCACCCTCTTTGCCCTTGTCCGCCCCTCTTTGCCCTTGTCCGCCCCTCTTTGCCCTTGTCCGCCCCTCTTTGCCCTTGTCCGCCCCTCTTTGCCCTTGTCCGCCCCTCTTTGCCCTTGTCCGCCCCTCTTTGCCCTTGTCCGCCCCTCTTTGCCCTTGTCCGCCCCTCTTTGCCCTTGTCCGCCCCTCTTTGCCCTTGTCCGCCCCTCTTTGCCCTTGTCCGCCCCTCTTTGCCCTTGTCCGCCCCTCTTTGCCCTTGTCCCGTATTCTCCGATCTTGTCCGCCCCTCTTTGCCCTTGTCCGCCCCTCTTTGCCCTTGTCCGCCCTTCTTTGCCCTTGTCCCGTATTATCCGATCTTGTCCGCCCCTCTTTGCCCTTGTCCGCCCCTCTTTGCCCTTGTCCGTCCCTCTTTGCCCTTGTCCGCCCCTCTTTGCCCTTGTCCGCCCCTCTTTGCCCATGTCCGCGCCTCTTTGCCCTTGTCCGCCCCTCTTTGCCCTTGTCCGCCCCTCTTTGCCCTTGTCCGCCCCTCTTTGCCCTTGTCCTACCCTCTTTGTCCTTGTCCGCCCCTCTTTGCCCTTGTCCCGTATTCTCCGATCTTGTCCGCCCCTCTTTGCCCTTGTCCGCCCCTCTTTGCCCTTGTCCGCCCCTCTTTGCCCTTGTCCGCCCCTCTTTGCCCTTGTCCGCCCCTCTTTGCCCTTGTCCGCCCCTCTTTGCCCTTGTCCGCCCCTCTTTGCCCTTGTCCCGTATTCTCCGATCTTGTCCGCCCCTCTTTGCCCTTGTCCGCCCCTCTTTGCCCTTGTCCGCCCCTCTTTGCCCTTGTCCGCCCCTCTTTGCCCTTGTCCGCCCCTCTTTGCCCTTGTCCGCCCCTCTTTGCCCTTGTCCGCCCCTCTTTGCCCTTGTCCCGTATTATCCGATCTTGTCCGCCCCTCTTTGCCCTTGTCCGCCCCTCTTTGCCCTTGTCCGCCCCTCTTTGCCCTTGTCCGCCCTCTTTGCCCTTGTCCGCCCCTCTTTGCCCTTGTCCGCCCCTCTTTGCCCTTGTCCGCCCCTCTTTGCCCTTGTCCGCCCCTCTTTGCCCTTGTCCGCCCCTCTTTGCCCTTGTCCGCCCCTCTTTGCCCTTGTCCGCCCCTCTTTGCCCTTGTCCGCCCCTCTTTGCCCTTGTCCGCCCCTCTTTGCCCTTGTCCGCCCCTCTTTGCCCTTGTCCGCCCCTCTTTGTACTTGTCGCGTATTATCCGAACTTGTCCGCCCCTCTTTTCCCTTGTCCGCCCCTCTTTGCCCTTGTCCGCCCCTCTTTACCATTGTCCGTCCCTCTTTGCCCTTGTCCCGTATTCTCCGATCATGTCCGCCCCTCTTTACCCTTGTCCGACCCTCTTTGCCCTTGTCCCGTATTCTCCGATCTTGTCCGCCCCTCTTTGCCCTTGTCCGCCCCTCTTTGCCCTTGTCCCGTATTCTCCGATCTTGTCCGCCCCTCTTTGCCCTTGTCCGCCCCTCTTTGCCCTTGTCCGCCCCTCTTTGCCCTTGTCCGCCCCTCTTTGCCCTTGTCCGCCCCTCTTTGCCCTTGTCCTGTATTCTCTGATCTTGTCCGCCCCTCTTTGCCCTTGTCCGCCCCTCTTTACCATTGTCCGTCCCTCTTTGCCCTTGTCCCGTATTCTCCGATCATGTCCGCCCCTCTTTACCCTTGTCCGACCCTCTTTGCCCTTGTCCCGTATTCTCCGATCTTGTCCGCCCCTCTTTGCCCTTGTCCGCCCCTCTTTGCCCTTGTCCCGTATTCTCCGATCTTGTCCGCCCCTCTTTGCCCTTGTCCGCCCCTCTTTGCCCTTGTCCGCCCCTCTTTGCCCTTGTCCGCCCCTCTTTGCCCTTGTCCGCCCCTCTTTGCCCTTGTCCGCCCCTCTTTGCCCTTGTCCGCCCCTCTTTGCCCTTGTCCTGTATTCTCTGATCTTGTCCGCCCCTCTTTGCCCTTGTCCGCCCCTCTTTGCCCTTGTCCGCCCCTCTTTGCCCTTGTCCCGTATTCTCCGATCTTGTCCGCCCCTCTTTGCCCTTGTCCGCCCCTCTTTGCCCTTGTCCGCCCCTCTTAGCCCTTGTCCGCCCCTCTTTGCCTTGTCCCGTATTCTCCGATCTTGTCCGCCCCTCTTTGCCCTCGTCCGCCCCTCTTTGCCGTCGTCCGCCCCTCTTTGCCCTCGTCCGCCCCTCTTTGCCCTCGTCCGCCCCTCTTTGCCCTCGTCCGCCCCTCTTTGCCCTCGTCCGCCCCTCTTTGCCCTCGTCCGCCCCTCTTTGCCCTCGTCCGCCCCTCTTTGCCCTCGTCCGCCCCTCTTTGCCCTCGTCCTCCCCTCTTTGCCCTCGTCCGCCCCTCTTTGCCCTCGTCCCGTATTCTCCGATCTTGTCCGCCCCTCTTTGCCCTTGTCCGCCCCTCTTTGCCCTTGTCCGCCCCTCTTTGCCCTTGTCCGCCCCTCTTTGCCCTTGTCCGCCCCTCTTTGCCCTTGTCCGCCCCTCTTTGCCCTTGTCCGCCCCTCTTTGCCTTTGTCCGCCCCTCTTTGCCCTTGTCCGCCCCTCTTTGCCCTTGTCCCGTATTCTCCGATCTTGTCCGCCCCTCTTTGCCCTTGTCCGCCCCTCTTTGCCCTTGTCCGCCCCTCTTTGCACTTGTCCGCCCCTCTTTGCCCTTGTCCGCCCCTCTTTGCCCTTGTCCGCCCCTCTTTGCCCTTGTCCGCCCCTCTTTGCCCTTGTCCGCCCCTCTTTGCCCTTGTCCGCCCCTCTTTGCCCTTGTCCGCCCCTCTTTGCCCTTGTCCCATATTCTCCGATCTTGTCCGCCCCTCTTTGCCTTGTCCGCCCTCTTTGCCCTTGTCCGCCCCTCTTTGCCCTTGTCCGCCCCTCTTTGCCCTTGTCCGCCCCTCTTTGCCCTGTCCGCCCTTGCCTTGTCCGCCCTCTTTGAACTTGTCCGCCCCTCTTTGCCCTTGTCCGTCCCTCTTTGCCCTTGTCCGCCCCTCTATGCCCTTGTCCGCCCCTCTTTGCCCTTGTCCGCCCCTCTTTGCCCTTGTCCGCCCCTCTTTGCCCTTGTCCGCCCCTCTTTGCCCTTGTCCCGTATTATCCGATCTTGTCCGCCCCTCTTTGCCCTTGTCCGCCCCTCTTTTAACTTGTCCGCCCCTCTTTGCCCTTGTCCGCCCCTCTTTGCCCTTGTCCGCCCCTCTTTGCCCTTGTCCGCCCCTCTTTGCCCTTGTCCGCCCCTCTTTGCCCTTGTCCGCCCCTCTTTGCCCTTGTCCGCCCCTCTTTGCCCTTGTCCGCCCCTCTTTGCCCTTGTCCGCCCCTCTTTGCCCTTGTCCGCCCCTCTTTGCCCTTGTCCGCCCCTCTTTGCCCTTGTCCGCCCCTCTTTGCCCTTGTCCGCCCCTCTTTGCCCTTGTCCGCCCCTCTTTGCCCTTGTCCGCCCCTCTTTGCCCTTGTCCCGTATTATCCGATCTTGTCCGCACCTCTTTGCCATTTTCCGCCCCTCTTTGCCATTTTCCGCCCCTCTTTGCCCTTGTCCGCCCCGCTTTGCCCTTGTCCGCCCCGCTTTGCCCTTGTCCGCCCCTCTTTGCCCTTGTCCGCCCCTCTTTGCCCTTGTTCCGTATTCTCCGATCTCGTCCGCCCCTCTTTGCCCTTGTCCGCCCCTCTTTGCCCTTGTCCGCCCCTCTTTGCCCTTGTCCGCCCCTCTTTGCCCTTGTCCCGTATTCTCCGATCTTGTCCGCCCCTCCTTGCCCTTGTCCCGTATTCTCCGATCTTGTCCGCCCCTCTTTGCCCTTGTCCGCCCCTCTTTGCCCTTGTCCGCCCCTCTTTGCCCTTGTCCGCCCCTCTTTGCCCTTGTCCGCCCCTCTTTGCCCTTGTCCGCCCCTCTTTGCCCTTGTCCGCCCCTCTTTGCCCTTGTCCGCCCCTCTTTGCCCTTGTCCGCCCCTCTTTGCCCTTGTCCCGTATTCTCCGATCTTGTCCGCCCCTCTTTGCCCTTGTCCGCCCCTCTTTGCCCTTGTCCGCCCCTCTTTGCCCTTGTCCGCCCCTCTTTGCCCTTGTCCGCCCCTCTTTGCCCTTGTCCGCCCCTCTTTGCCCTTGTCCGCCCCTCTTTGCCCTTGTCCGCCCCTCTTTGCCCTTGTCCGCCCCTCTTTGCCCTTGTCCGCCCCTCTTTGCCCTTGTCCCGTATTCTCTGAACTTGTCCGCCCCTCTTTGCCCTTGTCCGCCCCTCTTTGCCCTTGTCCGCCCCTCTTTGCCCTTGTCCGCCCCTCTTTGCCCTTGTCCGCCCCTCTTTGCCCTTGCCCGCCCCTCTTTGCCCTTGTCCGCCCCTCTTTGCCCTTGTCCCGTATTCTCCGATCTTGTCCGCCCCTCTTTGCCCTTGTCCGCCCCTCTTTGCCCTTGTCCGCCCCTCTTTGCCCTTGTCCGCCCCTCTTTGCCCTTGTCCCGTATTCTCCGATCTTGTCCGCCCCTCTTTGCCCTTGTCCGCCCCTCTTTGCCCTTGTCCGCCCCTCTTTGCCCTTGTCCGCCCCTCTTTGCCCTTGTCCGCCCCTCTTTGCCCTTGTCCGCCCCTCTTTGCCCTTGTCCGCCCCTCTTTGCCCTTGTCCCGTATTCTCCGATCTTGTCCGCCCCTCTTTGCACTTGTCCGCGCCTCTTTGCCCTTGTCCGCCCCTCTTTGCCCTTGTCCGCCCCTCTTTGCCCTTGTCCGACCCTCTTTGTCCTTGTCCGCCCCTCTTTGCCCTTGTCCCATATTCTACGATCTTGTCCGCCCCTCTTTGCCCTTGTCCGCCCCACTTTGCCCTTGTCCGCCCTCTTTGCCCTTGTCCGCCCCTCTTTGCCCTTGTCTGCCCCTCTTTGCCCTTGTCCTTCCCTCTTTGCCCTTGTCCGCCCCTCTTTGCCCCTGTCCGCCCCTCTTTGCCCTTGTCCGCCCCTCTTTGCCCTTGTCTGCCCCTCTTTGCCCTTGTCCGCCCCTCTTTGCCCTTGTCCGCCCCTCTTTGCCCTTGTCCGCCCCTCTTTGCCCTTGTCCGCCCCTCTTTGCCCTTGTCCGCCCCTCTTTGCCCTTTTCCCGTATTCTCCGATCTTGTCCGCCCCTCTTTGCCCTTGTCCGCCCCTCTTTGCCCTTGTCCGCCCCTCTTTGCCCTTGTCCGCCCCTCTTTGCCCTTGTCCGCCCCTCTTTGCCCTTGTCCGCCCCTCTTTGCCCTTGTCCGCCCCTCTTTGCACTTGTCCCGTATTCTCCGATCTTGTCCGCCCCTCTTTGCCCTTGTCCGCCCCTCTTTGCCCTTGTCCGCCCCTCTTTGCCCTTGTCCGCCCCTCTTTGCCCTTGTCCGCCCCTCTTTGCCCTTGTCCGCCCCTCTTTGCCCTTGTCCGCCCCTCTTTGCCCTTGTCCGCCCCTCTTTGCCCTTGTCCGCCCCTCTTTGCCCTTGTCCGCCCCTCTTTGCCCTTGTCCCGTATTCTCTGAACTTGTCCGCCCCTCTTTGCCCTTGTCCGCCCCTCTTTGCCCTTGTCCGCCCCTCTTTGCCCTTGTCCGCCCCTCTTTGCCCTTGTCCGCCCCTCTTTGCCCTTGTCCGCCCCTCTTTGCCCTTGTCCGCCCCTCTTTGCCCTTGTCCGCCCCTCTTTGCCCTTGTCCGCCCCTCTTTGCCCTTGTCCGCCCCTCTTTGCCCTTGTCCGCCCCTCTTTGCCCTTGTCCGCCCCTCTTTGCCCTTGTCCGCCCCTCTTTGCCCTTGTCCGCCCCTCTTTGCCCTTGTCCGCCCCTCTTTGCCCTTGTCCCGTATTCTCCGATCTTGTCCGCCCCTCTTTGCCCTTGTCCGCCCCTCTTTGCCCTTGTCCGCCCCTCTTTGCCCTTGTCCGCCCCTCTTTGCCCTTGTCCGCCCCTCTTTGCCCTTGTCCGCCCCTCTTTGCCCTTGTCCGCCCCTCTTTGCCCTTGTCCGCCCCTCTTTGCCCTTGTCCGCCCCTCTTTGCCCTTGTCCGCCCCTCTTTGCCCTTGTCCCGTATTCTCCGATCTTGTCCGCCCCTCTTTGCACTTGTCCGCGCCTCTTTGCTCTTGTCCGCCCCTCTTTGCCCTTGTCCGCCCCTCTTTGCCCTTGTCCGCCCCTCTTTGCCCTTGTCCAACCCTCTTTGCCATTGTCCGACCCTCTTTGTCCTTGTCCGCCCCTCTTTGCCCTTGTCCCGTATTCTCCGATCTTGTCCGCCCCTCTTTGCCCTTGTCCGCCCCTCTTTGCCCTTGTCCGCCCCACTTTGCCCTTGTCCGCCCTCTTTGCCCTTGTCCGCCCCTCTTTGCCCTTGTCCGCCCCTCTTTGCCCTTGTCCTTCCCTCTTTGCCCTTGTCCGCCCCTCTTTGCCCCTGTCCGCCCCTCTTTGCCCTTGTCCGCCCCTCTTTGCCCTTGTCCGCCCCTCTTTGCCCTTGTCCGCCCCTCTTTGCCCTTGTCCGCCCCTCTTTGCCCTTGTCCGCCCCTCTTTGCCCTTGTCCCGTATTCTCCGATCTTGTCCGCCCCTCTTTGCCCTTGTCCGCCCCTCTTTGCCCTTGTCCGCCCCTCTTTGCCCTTGTCCGCCCCTCTTTGCCCTTGTCCTCCCCTCTTCGCCCTTGTCCGCCCCTCTTTGCCCTTGTCCGCCCCTCTTTACCCTTGTCCGTCCCTCTTTGCCCTTGTCCCGTATTCTCCGATCTTGTCCGCCCCTCTTTACCCTTGTCCGCCCCTCTTTGCCCTTGTCCCGTATTCTCCGATCTTGTCCGCCCCTCTTTGCCCTTGTCCGCCCCTCTTTGCCCTTGTCCGCCCCTCTTTGCCCTTGTCCCCCCCTCTTTGCCCTTGTCCGCCCCTCTTTGCCCTTGTCCGCCCCTCTTTGCCCTTGTCCGCCCCTCTTTGCCCTTGTCCGCCCCTCTTTGCCCTTGTCCGCCCCTCTTTGCCCTTGTCCCGTATTCTCCGATCTTGTCCGCCCCTCTTTGCCCTTGTCCGCCCCTCTTTGCCCTTGTCCGCCCCTCTTTGCCCTTGTCCGCCCCTCTTTGCCCTTGTCCGCCCCTCTTTGCACTTGTCCGCCCCTCTTTGCCCTTGTCCGCCCCTCTTTGCCCTTGTCCGCCCCTCTTTGCCCTTGTCCCGTATTCTCCGATCTTGTCCGCCCCTCTTTGCCCTTGTCCGCCCCTCTTTGCCCTTGTCCGCCCCTCTTTGCCCTTGTCCGCCCCTCTTTGCCCTTGTCCGCCCCTCTTTGTCCTTGTCCGCCCCTCTTTGCCCTTGTCCCGTATTCTCCGATCTTGTCCGCCCCTCTTTGCCGTTGTCCGCCCCTCTTTGCCCTTGTCCGCCCCACTTTGCCCTTGTCCGCCCTCTTTGCCCTTGTCCGCCCCTCTTTGCCCTTGTCCGCCCCTCTTTGCCCTTGTCCGCCCCTCTTTGCCCTTGTCCGCCCCTCTTTGCCCTTGTCCGCCCCTCTTTGCCCTTGTCCTTCCCTCTTTGCCCTTGTCCGCACCTCTTTGCCCCTGTCCGCCCCTCTTTGCCCTTGTCCGCCCCTCTTTGCCCTTGTCCGCCCCTCTTTGCCCTTGTCCGCCCCTCTTTGCCCTTGTCCGCCCCTCGTTGCCCTTGTCCGCCCCTCTTTGCCCTTGTCCGCCCCTCTTTGCCCTTGTCCTCCCCTCTTTGCCCTTGTCCCGTATTCTCCGATCTTGTCCGCCCCTCTTTGCCCTTGTCCGCCCCTCTTTGCCCTTGTCCGCCCCTCTTTGCCCTTGTCCGCCCCTCTTTGCCCTTGTCCGCCCCTCTTTGCCCTTGTCCGCCCCTCTTTGCCCTTGTCCCGTATTCTCCGATCTTGTCCGCCCCTCTTTGCCCTTGTCCGCCCCTCTTTGCCCTTGTCCGCCCCT
This sequence comes from Phaenicophaeus curvirostris, assembly GCF_032191515.1. NCBI lineage: Eukaryota > Metazoa > Chordata > Aves > Cuculiformes > Cuculidae > Phaenicophaeus > Phaenicophaeus curvirostris. The sequence continues at coordinate 475 of NW_027207048.1, read as the reverse complement.
CTTTGCCCTTGTCCGCCCCTCTTTGCCCTTGTCCGCCCCTCTTTGCCCTTGTCCCGTATTCTCCGATCTTGTCCGCCCCTCTTTGCACTTGTCCGCCCCTCTTTGACCTTGTCCGCCCCTCTTTGCCCTTGTCCCGTATTCTCCGATCTTGTCCGCCCCTCTTTGCTCTTGTCCGCCCCTCTGTGCCCTTGTCCGCCCCTCTTTGCCCTTGTCCCGTATTCTCCGATCTTGTCCGCCCCTCTTTGCTCTTTTCCGCCCCTCTTTGCCCTTGTCCCGTATTCTCCGAACTTGTCCGCCCCTCTTTGCCCTTGTCCCGTATTCTCCGATCTTGTCCGCCCCTTTTTGCACTTTTCCCGTCTCTCCGAACTTGTCCGCCCCTCTTTGCCCTTGTCCGCCCCTCTTTGCCCTTGTCCGCCCCTCTTTGCCCTTGTCCGCCCCTCTTTGCCCTTGTCCGACCCTCTTTGCCCTTGTCCCC
>NW_027207047.1:0-63924 GCF_032191515.1 Phaenicophaeus curvirostris | reverse complement strand
GGTCAGGACCCCCCTAAACCTCGGGGTCCCCCCCCCCAGCCCCCCTTTTCCTGCTCAGAGCATCCCTGGGCCCTGCATATGGGGGGGGGCGGGGGGGGGGGGCACAGAGATTTGGGGGGTAGAGGGGGAGTTGGGGGTCCGGGGAGGGGTCCGATGGGGTCTCGGGGGGGGGTCAGAGCCCCTCCAGACCTCTGGGTCCCCCCCCCGAGTCCCCCCCTTTTCCTACCTGGAGCATCCCTGGGTACCATGGATGAAGGGGGGGGGGGGGGGCGGTGTGGAGGGGGTGTCGGGGGTGTCAGGGAGGTTTTGGGGGGGGGGGGGCGCTCATGGGGGGGGGGGGTCGCCCCGGCAGCCCCAGGGTGGGGGATGGGCCCCGCTCCCGGCCTCCCGAGCCCCTCCCCCCCGCCGGGATGGAGCAACCCTGGGATTTGGGGGGGGGGGGGGGGTGGGGATAAAGGGGGGTTTGGGGGGGGGTCCCGGGGTTTTTGGGGGGGTGGGGGGGGTGTGTCCTTACCGGGGTCCGAACGGCAGCGGCGGCTGCAGAGAAACGGGGGGGAAGGGGGGGGGGGGGCAGCACCGCCTCCAGGGGCGGAGAGAGAGGGGGGAGGGGGGGGGGAAGGGAGGAAATGGGGGGAAATAGGGAGGAAATGGGGGGGAAATGGGGGTGAAACATGGGGAAAGGGGGGGAAATGGGGTGAAAAAGGGGGAAAAGGGGGTGAAACATGGGGAAAGGGGGGGAAATGGGGTGAAAAATGGGGAAAAGGGGGTGAAACATGGGGAAAGGGGGGGAAATGGGGTGAAAAATGGGGAAAAGGGGGTGAAACATGGGGAAAATGGAGTGAAAAATGGGGAAAAGGGGGGAGAAATGGGGTGAAAAATGGGGAAAAGGGGGTGAAAAATGAGGAAAAGGGGGAGAAATGGGGTGAAAAATGGGGGAAAAGGGGGTGAAAAATGGGGAAAGGGGGGAGAAATGGGGTGAAAAATGGGGGAAAAGGGGGTGAAACATGGGGAAAGGGGGGGAAATGGGGTGAAAAATGGGGAAAAGGGGGTGAAACATGGGGAAAGGGGGGGAAATGGGGTGAAAAATGGGGAAAAGGGGGTGAAACATGGGGAAAGGGGGGGAAATAGGGTGAAAAATGGGGAAAAGGGGGTGAAATGGGGTGAAAAATGGGGAAAGGGGATGAAACATGGGGAAACGGGGGAGAAATGGGGTGAAAATTGGGGAAAAGGGGGTGAAAAATGAGGAAAAGGGGGAGAAATGGGGTGAAAAATGGGGAAAAGGGGGTGAAACATGGGGAAAGGGGGGGAAATGGGGTGAAAAATGGGGAAAAGGGGGAGAAATGGGGTGAAAAATGGGGAAAGGGGGTGAAAAATGGGGAAAAGGGGGGGAAAAATGAGGAAAAGGGGAAGAAATGGGGTGAAAAATGGGGAAAAAGGGGTGAAACATGGGGAAAGGGGGGGAAATAGGGTGAAAATTGGGGAAAACGGAGTGAAAAATGGGGAAAGGGGGGAGAAATGGGGTGAAAAATGGGGAAACTGGGGAGAAATGGGGTGAAAAATGGGGCAAAGGGGGTGAAACATGGGGAAAAGGAGGGGAAATAGGGTGAAAATTGGGGAAAAGGGAGTGAAAAACAGGGAAAAGGGGGAGAAATGGGGTGAAGGGGGAGAAAGAGGGTGAAAAATGGGGATAAGGGGGGAAAATGGGGAAAAGGGGGTGAAAAATGGGGTGAAAATGGGGAAAAGGGGGAGAAATGGGGTGAAGGGGGGAGAAAGAGGGTGAAAAATGGGGAAAAGAGGGAGAAAGGGGGTGAAAAATGGGGAGAAAGGGGGTGAAAACCCAAAATCCTGCACCCCCATCCCTTGTCTCTTCACGAGGGGGGGGATGAGTCGCTCCCACGGGGTCCCCCCTCTGCCCCCCAGGTGCCCCTCGCAGCCCCCCGACTCTCACAGGCCCCCAAGAGCCCCCCCCCCCCCCAATAAATCCAGCGCAGGGAGCGGTGCCGCATCTTTATTGAGGGGCTGGATGGACCTGGGGGGGGTGGGGTAACGCGTGCGAGGTCGCACGAAGAGCCGGTACATCCGTGCGAAGGCCTCGGAGGCCTCGTGCGAGGCCCTCGTGCGAGGGTCTCACTTGTAGAGGATGTCGTAGTGGCCCGGGCGGTAGAGGAGGCAGACGCGGGGCTGGGAGCCCTCGGGGAAGACGTGGGGGTTGGTGGTGCCGCCCTCGCCCCGGTCCATGTATTCCACGAGGATGGAGACGTGCAAGGCTCGTGCGAGGGCGATGATGTGGATGTGGTCGCTCTCCTTGCACATGGGTTCCACCTCCTGCGGGGCAAGGGGGTCAGCGGCGTGCGAGGAGGCCCCCATGCGAGAGCCGTGGCTGAGCTCACGAGCTCCACGTGAGCCCCACGTGAGCTGCATGAGCCGTGTGAGCCCCGTGCGAACCCCTGTAAACCCCACGTGAGCCTCGTGTGAGCGTGTGAACCCATGTGAGCCGTGCACCAGCCCCGTGCGAGCCCACACGCCCTGTGCAAGCCCCATGTGCTCCGTGGGAGATGCGTGCAAGCCCCGTGCGAGCCTTGTGAGCTCACGTGCTCTGAGCTGTGCAAGCCCCGTGGGAGCCTCATGTGACCACGAGCCCATGGGCTCTGTGCAAGCCCCGTGCAAGGCTGTGTGAGCCCATGTGCTCCTTGTGAGCCCATGTGCTCCTTGTGAGCCTCGTGTGAGGCTGTGTGAGCCCATGTGCTAAATGTGAGCCCCTTGTGAGCCCCGTGTGAGGCCGTGTGAGCCCATGTGCTAAATATGAGCCCCTTGTGAGTCTGTGTGAGCCCATGTGCTCCATGTGAGCCCCTTGTGAGCCTCGTGTGAGGCTGTGTGAGCCCATGTGCTCCGTGTGAGCCCCTTGTGAGCCCCGTGTGAGGCCGTGTGAGCCCATGTGCTCCGTGTGAGCCCCCTGTGAGCCCCGTGTGAGGCCGTGTGAGCCCATGTGCTCCGTGTGAGCCCCTTGTGAACCCCTTGTGAGGCCGTGTGAGCCCATGTGCTCTGTGTGAGCCCCTTGTGAGCCCTGTGTGAGCCTGTGTGAGCCCATGTGCTCCGTGTGAGCCCCTTGTGAACCCCTTGTGAGGCCGTGTGAGCCCATGTGCTCCGTGTGAGCCCCTTGTGAGCCCCGTGTGAGCCCATGTGCTCCGTGTGAGCCCCTTGTGAGGCCGTGTGCTCCGTGTGAGCCCCTTGTGAGCCCCGTGTGAGCCCCGTGTGAGGCCGTGTGAGGCCCTTGTGAGCCTGCGTGAAGCCATGTGCTCCGTGTGAGCCACGTGCGAGCCCCGTGTGAGAACGTGTGAACCCGTGCGAGCCCCGGGTGAGCCCATACGAGCCCCGGGTGAAGCCCCGTGAACCTACGTGAGCCCCGCGGGTGTCCTGTGTGAACCCCTACGAGCCCTGTGAGTGCGTGCGAAGCCACGTGCCGTACGCCAGCCACGTGCGAGCCCCGTGCGAGCCCGTGCGAGCCCCCCTACCTGCTGGCAGAACTCCTTGATGCTGCGGCCGCCCTCGAGGAACTGCTCGAAGAAGCGGCGGTGGCGCTGCAGGCAGCCCGAGGTCAGCAGCCGCAGGTAAACCACCAGGTAGTCGGACACGCTCGGCTCGTTGAAAGCCGCCAGCAGCTCCGGCAGCGGCACGCGACGCTCCACCCGCTCGATCAGCTCCATGAACTGACGCACACGCCGTCAGCGCGGGGCTGGGGGGAACCGGGGGGGGCTCGGGGGGGCGATTCAGGGGTTCCTAGGGGAGTTTGGGGGTCCCTAGAGGGGTTTGGGGGGTTCCTAGAGGGGTTTGGGGGGTGTTTCCTAGAGATCCCTGGGGGGGGTGAGAGGTCCCTGATGGTTTCGAGGTGTTTAAGGGGGTTGAGGGGTCTCTAGAGGGGTTTGGGGGTGTTCCTAGGGGTTCACATGGGGTTCCTGGGGGGATTCAGGGGTCCCTAGGGGAGTTCAGGGGGGTTCCTGGGGTCCCTAGAGGGGTTTGCGGGGTTCCTAGGAGTTCACATGAGGTTCCTGGGGGGATTCAGGGGTCCCTAGGGGAGTTCAGGGGGGTTCCTGGGGTCCCTAGAGGGGTTTGCGGGGTTCCTAGGCGTTCACATGAGGTTCCTGGGGGGATTCAGGGGTCCCTAGGGGAGTTCAGGGGGGTTCCTGGGGTCCCTAGAGGGGTTTGCGGGGTTCCTAGGCGTTCACATGAGGTTCCTGCGGGGATTCAGGGGTCCCTAGGGGAGTTCAGGGGGGTTCCTGGGGTCCCTAGAGGGGTTTGCGGGGTTCCTAGGAGTTCACATGGGGTTCCTGGGGGGATTCAGGGGTCCCTAGGGGAGTTCAGGGGGGTTCCTGGGGTCCCTAGAGGGGTTTGCGGGGTTCCTAGGAGTTCACATGAGGTTCCTGGGGGGATTCAGGGGTCCCTAGGGGAGTTCAGGGGGGTTCCTGGGGTCCCTAGAGGGGTTTGGGGGGTTCCTAGGCGTTCACATGAGGTTCCTGGGGGGATTCAGGGGTCCCTAGGGGAGTTCAGGGGGGTTCCTGGGGTCCCTAGAGGGGTTTGGGGGGTTCCTAGGGGTTCACATGAGGTTCCTGGGGGGATTCAGGGATCCCTAGGGGAGTTCAGGGGGGTTCCTGGGGTCCCTAGAGGGGTTTGGGGGTGTTCCTAGGGGTTCACATGGGGTTCCTGGGGGGATTCAGGGGTCCCTAGGGGAGTTCAGGGGGGTTCCTGGGGTCCCTAGAGGGGTTTGCGGGGTTCCTAGGAGTTCACATGGGGTTCCTGGGGGGATTCAGGGGTCCCTAGGGGAGTTCAGGGGGGTTCCTGGGGTCCCTAGAGGGATTTGGGGGGGTTCCTAGGGATCCCTGGGTGGGGGTTGGGAGGTCCTTGATGGATTTGAGGCGTCTAGTGGGGTTGAGGGATCCCTAGAGGGGTTTGGGGGGTTCCTAGGGGTTCACAGGGGGATCCCTGGGGGGGTCCCTCATGGTTTCAAGGTGTCTAGGGGGATTGAGGGGTTCTTAGAGGGGTTTGGAGGGTTTCCCAAGGGGTCCCCTGGGGGGATTCAGGGGTCCCTAAAGGTGTATGGATGTGTCTGGGGGGTTTTGGGGAGTCTCTGAGGGGTCTGGAGGGGGGGGTTCGGGGTTCGCTTTCGGCTTCCTCTCACCGTGTTGTGAAAATCCTCGATGGTGAACTCAGTGAAACCCTGGGCCACGAGTTCCTCCTTGCTGCGAGCCGAGACCTCCTTGAACCTGGGGGGGGGGGCAGAAGATTTTGAGGTGAATTTAGGGGGGCTCAGGGTGAATTTGGGGGGCTTGGAGTGAATCTGGGGGGGCTTGAGGTGAATTTGGGGGATTCGGGTCACTCAGCACTGCCGCTTCCACTCGTCCTCCGGCGGCGCCTCCAGAGCTCTGGGGGGAGTCCCAGCATTTTGGGGGTCCCTGTGGTTTCGGGGTGAATCGAGGGGGTTTTGGGGGGGGGTTCTCTGACCTCTGCAGCTCCCGCCCGTCCTCCAGCAGCGCCTCCAGGTGAGCGAAGCCGAACGCCCTGTAGAAGCAATTCCCGTCCGGGCGCGTCTTGCGGATGTGCGAGTACTTCTGGAGCAGGTCCTGCGGGAAACCAGTTCAAACTGGGAGCACTGGGAGACAGGACCCGGGTGGCGCCGTGGTCTCCGAGCCGTTCCCAGGCCGTACTGGGGGACTCAGAACCGTTCCCGGTTCAAAATGAGAGTCCAAAGCCATTCTCAGTCCGTACTGGTGTCCCAGTGCCTCCGGGTTCACACCGGACTCCCATTCCGGCGTCCCAGTGACTTCCAGTCCCCCACACTGGTGTCCCAGCCCCCTCCCAGCGCTCACCTTGATCTTCCCCTGGTAGACGAGGTCGTCGGGCGCGTATTCCTTGTAGAGCTCGGCCAGCTCCAGCCGCTCGGACACCAGCGGGGTCTGCACCGCGATCTGTGGGGAGGGGGCCGCTGGGGAGGGGGACGGAGGCTCCGCCCCGCCCCGGTTTCGGGGTGAAATCGTGGGGTTTTTGGGGGTGGAATCGCGGGCTTTCGGGGCCCTCACCTCCTGCTGGATGCGATCCTGTTGTGCCATGATGGCCTCGTCGTACGCCAGGCAGTTCACGCCTCGGGGAGAGGAGGCGGCGGGTCAGGGTTGGGGGCAAGGAGGACCCCCCCCCCCCCCCCCAATCCAGAATGACGCCCCCCCTAGATCCAGAGAGAATCCCCAGATCCATGGAGAGACAACCCCCCCCAAGTCAGCACCCCCCTTTCCTCCAGCTCCATGGGGACGTCATCACTCCATAGGGACCCCCCCCAAATCCACAGGGAACCCCATCACTCCACGGGGCCCTCCTGATCCATAGGGACCCCCCCAAACCCACAGGGAACCTCATCGCCCCATAGGAAACCCCAAAATCCACAGGGAACCCCTGGATGCACAGGGAGCTGCCCAATCCATAGGGCCTTCCCGAATCCATAGGGAACCCCATCACGCCACGGGGTCTCCCCTAAACCCATAGCCCCCCCCCCCCCCCGATTCATAGGGACCCCCTATCGCTCTATAGGGCACCCCCCAAATCAATACAGACCCCTGGATCCACAGGGAGCCCCCCCCCCATGGGAACCCCATCACTCCATAGGGAACCCCATCACTCCATAGGGAACCCCCGAGGGCCCCCCAGCAGGATTTTCTTTTTGGGGGGGGGGGGGGAGCTGTAGCGTTTCGGGGTGGGATATGAGGGGGGGGTGGCGGGGGGGAGGCCAGGGGGATTTGAGGGTGCTGGGGGGGGGGTGCTGGGGAAAGCTGGGGGCCGCGAGGAGAGCTCTGGGGGGGCCTTGAGGGAGGTAGGGAAGGGGGGTGGGGTCCCCTCGTCCCCTCCCGGTACCATCCGCGTCCCCGCCCAGCGGATCCGGCTGCTGCTGAGGCTCCTCGGCCGCCATCGCCGCCTCCGCTCAGCCCCGCGCTTCCGGGGCCGCCGCTTCCGGGGCCGCCGCCGCCGCTTCCGGCCTCGCGCCGGAAGCGAGGGGCGCCTGGCAACAGGGCCCGCCTTCCCCCGGACCGGAAACCCAGGGGAGCCACGCCCCTTAGCAACAGACCACGCCCCTTAGCAACAGACCACGCCCCTTAGCAACAGACCACGCCCCCTAGCAACAAACACCTGTTGCTAGGCCCTGCCCCAGGTCCTGGAAGAGACGTAGAAGGCCCTAAAGGGGTGCCAGTGGCCTCTAGAGGGTCTCTGCGGGGCCTAGAAGGCCCCACAGGGGTCCCAGGGAGATTTAGAGGGTTCCTGGGGGTCCGAGGAGGCCCTAAAGGGGACCCAGGGGGCTCTTTAGGGTTCCCCGGGGTCTTACAATGGTCCTAGAAGGCCCTAAGGAGGTCCCAGGGTGCTCTAGAAGGTTCCCCGGTGTCTTACAATGAACCTAGAAGGCCCTAAGGGGGTCCCAGGGGGCTCTAGAGGGTTCCTCGTGGTCCTAGAAGGGTCCTAGAAGGCTCTAAGGGGGTCCCAGAGGGCTCTAGAAGGTCCCTGGGGGCCATAGAAGGGTCTTAGAATGCCCTAAAGGGGTCCCAGAGGGCTCTAGATGGCTCCTCGTGGTCCTAGTATGGTCTTAGAAGGCCGTAAATGGGTCCCAGGGGCTTCTAGAGGTCTTTAGAATGGATCTGGGGGGCTCTAGAATGGTCTGGGGGCTTTTAGAAGGGATGTAAGAAGCTCTAGAAGGGTTCAGGGGCTTTTTGAAGCTCTCTGGGGGGCTCTAGAAGGGTCTGGGTTCTTTTAGAATGGGCGTGGGAAGCTCTTGAAGGGTCCAGGGGCCTTTAGAAGGTCTCTGGGGAGCTCTAGATGGGTCTGGGGGCCTTTAGAATGGTCCAGATGGGCTCTAGAAGGGTCTTGGCGCTTTTAGAAAGTCTCTGGGGGGCTCTAGAAGGGTCTGGGGGCTTTTAGAATAGACGTGAGGAGCTCTAGAAGGGTTCAGGTTCCTTTTAGAAGTTCTCTGGTGTCTCTAGCGGGGTCTGGGGGCTTTTAGAAGGACTCTGGGGCCCTCTACAGGGGTCTAGGGTCCTTTAGAATGGGTCTGGGGGTCTCTAGAAGGGTCTGGGGGCTTTTAAAATGGATGTGAGAATCTCTAGAAGGGTCCAGGGGCCTTTGGAAGGTCGCTGGGGGGCTCTAGAAGGGTCTGGGGGCCTTTAGAAGGGACGTGAGAAGCTCTAGAAGGATTCAGGGGCCTTTAGAAGGTCTCTGGCGGCTCTAGAAGGGTCTGGAGGCTTCTAGAAGGGATGTGAGAAGCTCTAGAAGGGTCCAGGGGCCTTTAGAAGGTCTCTGGGGGGCTCTAGCTGGGTCTGGGGTCTTTTAGAAGGACGCTGGGGCCCTCTAGAAGGGTCTAGGGTCCATTAGAATGGGTCTGGGAGGATTTAGAAGGGTCTAGATGCCTTTAGAACATCTCTGGGGTGTCTAGAAGGGTCTGGGGGCTTTTAGAAGGCATGTGAGAAGCTCTAGAAGGGTCCAGGGGCCTTTAGAAGTTCTCTGGGGGGCTCTAGAGGTGTCTGGGGGCCTTTAGAAGGGACGTGAGAAGCTCTAGAAGGGTCCAAGGGCCGTTAAAAGGGTTCTGGGGGCTCTAGAGGAGTCTGGAGGCTGTTAGAATGGTCCAGATGGGCTCTAGAAGGGCCTGGTCGCTTTTAGAACGTCTCTGGGGGGTCTAGAAGGGTCTGGGGCATTTAGAAGGGACGTGAGAAGCTCTAGAAGGGTCCAGGGGCCTTTAGAAGGTCTCTGGGGGGCTCTAGAAGGGTCTGGGGGCTTTTAGAAGGGACGTGAGAAGCTCTAGAAGGGTCCAGGGGCCTTTAGAAGGGCTCTAGGTGGTCCAGAATGGTCTGGGGGCCTTTAGAATGGTCCAGAAGGGCTCTAGAAAGGTCTTGGTACTTTTAGAAGGGCCCAGGAGGGCTCTAGAAAAGTCTGGGGGCTTTTAGAATGTATGTCAGGTGCTCTAGAAGGGTCTGGGGGCCTTTAGAAGGGCCCTGGCGGTCTTTAGAGAGGTCTGGGGGCCTTTAGAAGGACTCTGGGGGCCTCTAGAAGGGTCTAGATTGGGGGGCCTTCTAGGGCCCCCAGCGACCCTCTAGAGCCATCTGGGACCGTTTAGAGCCTTCTAGGACACTTCTAGAGTCACCAGGAACCCTCTAGAGCCCTCTGGGACCCACTTACGGCCTTCTAGGACCCTTCTAGGACCACGAGGAACCCACTAGAGCCCCCTGGGACCCCCTTAAGGCCTTCTAGGACCCTTCTAGGACCACGAGGAACCCTCTAGAACCCTCTGGGACCCCCTTAGTGCGTTCTAGAACCCTTCTAGGACCACGAGGAACCATCTAGACCCCGCTGGGACCCCCTTAGGGCCTTCTAGGACCCTTCTACAACCACGAGAAACCATCTAGAGCCCCCTGGGACCCACTTAGCGCCATCTAGGACCATTCTAGGACCACCAGCAACCCTCTAGAGTCCCCTGGGAACAACTTAGGGCCTTCTAGGACCATTCTAAGACCCACGAGATCCCTCTAGAGGCCCCTGGGACCCTTCCAGAGCTTTCTAGGACCCTTCTAGTACCACAAGGAACCCTCTAGAGCCCCCTGGGACCCACTTAGGGCCATCTAGGACCATTCTAGGACCGCCAGCAACCCTCTAGAGCCCCCTGGGAACAACTTAGGACCTTCTAGGACCATTGTAAGACCCCGGGGAACCATCTAGAGCCCCCTGGGACCCCTTTAGGGCATTCTAGGACCCTTCTAGGGCCCCCAGAGACACTCTAGAGCCCCCTGGAACCACTTAGACCATGCTAGGGCACTTCTAGGAACCACAGGAACCCTCTTGAGCCCCCTGGAACCCCCTTAGGGCCTTCTAAGACCCTTCTAGGACCACGAGAAACCATCTAGAGCCCCCTGGGACACACTTAGGGCCTTCTAGGACACTTCTATCACCCCCATAGACCCTCTAGAGCCCCCTGGGACCCACTTAGGACTTTCTAAGACCACAAGGAATCCTCTAGAGCACCCGGGACCCTTCTAGAGCTTTATAGGAAAATTCTAGAGTCACCAGGAGCCCTCTAGAGCCCCCTGAGATCCAATTAGGGCCTCCTAGGACACTTCTAGGACAATGAGAAACCCCCTAGAGCCCCCTGAGACCCCCTTAGGGCCTTCTAGGACCCTTCTAGTGCCCCAGGGACCCTCTAGAGCAGCCTGGGACCCCTTAGGGCCTTCTAGAACCCTTCTAAGACCACTAGGACCTCTCTAGAGCCCCCTGGGACCTCCTTAGGGCCCTTCTAGGACCATTCTAGGGCCCCCAGGGACCTTCTAGAGCCCCCTGGGACCCCCTTAGGGCCTTCTCGGATGCTTCTAAGACCACGAAGGACCCTCTAGAGCCCCCTGGGTCCCCTTTAGGGCCTTCTAGGACCCTTTTAGAACCACGAGGAACCCTCTAGAGCCCCCTGGGACCCATTTAGGGCCTTCTAAGACCCTTTTAGGACCACGAGGAACCATCTAGACCCGCTTGGGACCCCTTTAGGGCCTTCTAGGACGCTTCTAGGACCCAAGGGAACCCTCTAGAGCCCTCTGGGACCATTCTAGGTCTTTCTAGGACCCGTCTAGTGTCACCATGTACCTTCTAGAGCCCCCTGGGACCCTTCTAGAGCTTTATAGGAGACTTCTAGAGTCACCAGGAGCCCTCTAGAGCCCCCTGGGACCCACTTAGGGCCTCCTAGGACACTTCTAGGACAACGAGGAACCCCCTAGAGCACCCTGAGACCCACTTAGGGCCTTCTAGGACACTTCTAGTGTCCCAGGGACCCTCTAGAGCCCCCTGGGACCACATAGGGCCTTCTAGAACCCTTCTAAGACCACGAGGAACTCTCTAGAGGCACCTGGGACCTTCTTAGGGCCTTCTAGGACCTTTCTAGGGCCCCCAGGGACCTTCTAGAGCCCTCTGGGACCCACTTAGGGCCTTCTCGGACGCTTCTAAGACCACAAAGAACCCTCTAGATCCACCTGGGACCCCCTTAGAGCCTTCTAGGTACATTCTAGCACCACGAGGAACCCTCTAGAGCTCCCTAGGACCCCCTTAGAGCCTTCTATGACCCTTCTAGGACAACGAGAAACCATCTAGAGCCACCTGGGACCTCCTTAGGGCCTTCTGGGTTATTCTAGGAACACATGGAACCCTCTAGAGCCTCCTGGGACAACTTAGGGCCATGTAGGACCATTGTAAGATGCCGGGGAACCCTCTAGAGCCCCTTGGGACCGATTTAGTGCCTTCTAGGACCCTTCTAGTGCCCCCAGGGACCTTCTAGAGCACCCTGGGACCCCCTTAGAGCCTTCTAGGACCCTTCTAGGAGCCCCAGGAACCCTCTAGAGCCCCCTGGGAACCCCTTGGGGCCTTCTAGGACCACTCTAGGACCACGAGGAACCCTCTAGAGCCCCATGGGACCCATTAACGGCCTTCTAGAACAGTTCTAGAACTACAAGGAACCATCTAGAACCCCCTGGGAAATTTCTAGGATTTTCTAAGACCCTTGTAGAGGCACCAGGAACCCTCTAGAGCCCCCTGGGACCCCCTTAGGGCCTTCTAGGACCCTTCTAGGACCCCAAAGGACCTTCTAGAGCCGCCTGGGACCGACTTAGGACCTTCTAGGACCTTTCTAGGGCCACGAGAAACCCTCTAGAGCCCCCTGGGACCACTTAGAGACTACTGGGACCCTTCTAGGAGCCCCAGGAACCCTCTAGACCCCCCTGCGACCCCCTTAGTCCCTTCTAGGACCCTTCTACGACCTCGAGAAACCATCTAGAGCCCCCTGGGACCCCCTTAGGGCCTTCTAGGACCCTTCTAGGACCATGAGTACCATCTAGAGCCCCCTGAGACCATTTAGGGTTTTCTAGGATCTTTCTAGGACCATGAGATACCATCTAGAGCCCCCTGGGACAACCGTAGGGCATTCTAGAACCATTTTAAGACCCCGGGGAACCCTCTAGAGCCCCCTGGGACCCCTTTATGGCCTTCTAGGGCCCTTCTAGGACCACGAGGAACCCTCTAGAGCTCCCTAGGACCCCCTTAGGGCCTTCTAGGACATTCTTAGACCCCCAGGGACCCTCTACATCCAACTGGGACCCCCTTAGAGCCTTCAAGGGCCTTTCTAGGACCATGAGAAACCCTCTAGAGCCCCCTGGGAGCATTCTAGGTCTTTCTACCACCATTCTAGTGTCACCATGTACCCTCTAGAGCCCCCTGGGACCCTTCTAGGGCTTTATAGGAGACTTCTAGAGTCACCAGGAGCCCTCTAGAGCCCCCTGGTACCCACTTAGGGCCTCCTAGGAACCTTCTAGGAGAACGAGGAACCCCCTAGAGCCACCTGGGACCCACTTAGGGCCTTCTAGGACCCTTCTAAGACCACGAGGAACCCTGTAGAGCAACCTTGGACCCATTTAGTGCCTTCTAGAGCTCTTCTAGGACCATGAAGAATCCTCTGGAGTCCTCTGGGCACACTTAGGGCCTTCTAAGACCCTTCTAGGGCCACAAGGAACCCTCTAGAGCCCCCTGGGACCCCTTTAGGGACTTCTAGGACCCTTCTAGGACCGTGAGAAACAATCTACAGCCCCCTGGGACCAGTTTAGGGCCTTCTAGGACCCTTCTAGGACCATGAGAAACAACCTAGAGCCCCCTAGTACCCCCTTAGGGCCTTCTAGGACCATTGTAAGTCACCGACGAACACTCTAGAGCCCCCTGGGTCCCCTTTAGGGCCTTCTAGGACCCTTCTAGGGCCCCCAGGGACCCTCTAGAGACCCCTGGGACCGCATGGATCCTTATAGGACTCTTCAAGGAGTACCAGGAACCCTCTAGAATTCCCTGGGACCATTTTAGGGCCTTCTAGGACCCTTCAAGGACCACAGGGAACCCTCTAGAGCCCTATTGGACCCTTCTAGGGCTTTCTAGGACACTTCTAGAGTAACCAGGAACCCTCTAGAACTCCCTCGGACCCCTTTAGGACTGTCTAGGACGCTTCAAGGACCACGAGAAACCCTCTAGAGCCCCCTGGGACCCACTTAGACCCTTCTAGGTGCCTTCTAGGACCACGAGAAACCATCTAGAACCCCCTGGGACCCCCTTAGTGTTTTCTAGGACCATTCGAGGACCACGAGAAACCCTCTAGAGACCCCTGGGACCCCCTTAGGGCCTTCTAGGACCCTTTTAGAACCACGAGGATCCCTCTAGAGCCCCCTGGGACCCCTTTAGGGCCTTCTAGGACGCTTCTAGGACCCAAGGGAACCCTCTAGAGCCCTCTGGGACCATTCTAGGTCTTTCTAGGACCCGTCTAGTGTCACCATGTACCCTCTAGAGCCCCCTGGGACCCTTCTAGAGCTTTATAGGAGACTTCTAGAGTCACCAGGAGCCCTCTAGAGCCCCCTGGGACCCACTTAGGGCCTCCTAGGACACTTCTAGTGTCCCAGAGACCCTCTAGAGCCCCCTGGGACCACTTAGGGCCTTCTAGAACCCTTCTAAGACCACGAGGAACTCTCTAGAGGCACCTGGGACCTTCTTAGGGCCTTCTAGGACCTTTCTAGGGCCCCCAGGGACCTTCTAGAGCCCCCTGGGACCCACTTAGGGCCTTCTCAGATGCTTCTAAGACCACGAAGAACCCTCTAGAGCTCTTTGGGACCCCCTTAGAGCCTTCTAGGAACATTCTAGCACCACGAGGAACCCTCTAGAGCCCCCTAGGACCCCCTTAGAGCTTTCTATGACCCTTCTAGGACCACGAGAAACCATCTAGAGCCACCTGGGACCTCCTTAGGGCCTTCTGGGTTATTCTAGGAACACATGGAACCCTCTAGAGCCCCCTGGGACCCACTTAGGGCCTCCTAGGACCCTTCTAGGACAACGAGGAAACCCCTAGAGCCACCTGAGACCCACTTAATGCCTTCCAGGACCCTTCTAGTGCCCCAAGGACCCTCTAGAGCCCCCCGGGACACCTTAGGGCCTTCTCGGACGCTTCTAAGACCACGAGGAACCCTCTAGAGCAACCTTGGACCCATTTAGTGCCTTCTAGAGCTCTTCTAGGACCACGAAGAATCCTCTGGAGTCCTCTGGGCACCCTTAGGGCCTTCTAGAACCCTTCTAGGACCCACGAGAACCCTCTAGAGCCCCGTGGGACCCTTCTAGGGCTTTCTGGGACTCTTCTAAGGTCTCCAGGAACCCTCTAGAGCCCCCTGGGACCTTTCTAGGGGTTACTGGGACCCTTCTAGAGTCACCAGGAACCCTCTAGAGCCTCCTGGGACCCACTTAGGGCTTTCTAGGACCCTCCTAGGACCACGAGGAACCATCTAGAGCCCCCTGAGACCCCCTTAGAACCTTATAGGAACCTTCTACGACCACGAGGATACCTCTAGAGCGCTCTGGGACCCCCTTAGGACCTTCTAGGAACCTTCTAGGACCACCAGGAACCCTCTAGAGCCCTCTGGGACCCCCTTACGACCTTCTAGGAACCTTCTAGAACCCACAGGTACCCGCTAGATCCACCTCGGACCCACTTAGGGCTTTCAAGGACCCTTCTAGAGTCACCAGGAAGCCTCTGGAGCCCCCTGGGACCTCCTTAGGTCCTTGTAGGACTCTTCTAAGACTTCTGCAAACCCTCTGGAGCACCCTGGGACGCTGTTAGGGCCTTCTAAGACCCTTCTAGGACTTTCTAGAGCCCCCGAGGACCCTTCTAAAGGCTCCCAGACCCTTCTAGAGCCCCTCAGGACCCTTCTGAATGCCCCCAGACCCTTCTAGAGCCCCTCAGAACCCTTCTAGAGCCAGTCGGGACCCTTATGAAGGTTCCAAGACCCTTCTAGAGCCCCCCAGGACCAATCGGAAGGCCCTAGACCGTTTGAGATCCAAGTTGGACCCTTCTAGAGCCCCTCAGGACCCTTCTGAAGGCCTCCAGACCCTTCTAGAGCCCACCCAGGGCCCTTCTGAAGGCCCCCAGACCCTTCTAGAGCCCACCCACGGCCCTTCTGAAGGCCCCCAGACCCTTCTAGAGCCGCTCAGGACCCTTCTGAAGGCCTCCAGACCCTTCTAGTTCCCCTGGGCCATTCTGAAGGCCCCCAGACGGTTCTAGAGCCACTCAGGGCCCTTCTGATGGCTTCCAGACCATTCTAGATCCCCCCAGGGCCATTCTGAAGGACCCCAGACCCTTCTAGAGCCCATCCAGACCCTTCTGAATGCCCCCAGACCATTCTAGAGCCGCTCAGGACCCTTCGGAAGGCCTCCAGACCCTTCTAGATCCCCCCAGGGCCCTTCTGAAGGCCCCCAGACCCTTCTAGAGCCACTCAGGACCCTTCTGAAGGCCTCCAGACCATTCTAGATCCCCCCAGGGCCATTCTGAAGGCCCCCAGACCTTTCTAGAGCCCATCCAGACCCTTCTGAAGGCCTCCAGACCCTTCTATAGGGGTCCCAAAGAGCTCTAGAGGGTTCCTCAAGGTCCTAGAAGGGTTTTAGAAGGCCCTAAGGTGGTTCCAGGGGGCTCTAGAGGGATCCTGGTGGTCCTAGAAGGGTCCTAGAAGGTCCTAAGGGGGTCCCAGAGGGCTCTACAGGGTTCCCCATGGTCTTACAATGGTCCTAGAAGGTCCTAAAGGGTCCCAGGGGGTCTACATGGTTCCTAGTGGTCCTAGAAGGGACCTAGAAGGCCCTAAAATGGTCCCAGGGGGCTCTAGAGGGTTCCTCGTGGTCCTAGAAGGGTCTTAGAAGGCCCTAAATGCTTCCCAGGGGGCTCTAGAGGGATGCTGGTGGTGTTTGAAGTGTCCTAGAAGGACCTAAGTGGGTCCCATGGGGCTCTAGAGGGATTCAGGGACTCCTAGAAGGGTCCTAGAAGGCTCTAAGGAGTCCCAGGGGGCTCTAGATGGTTTCTCGTGGTCCTAGAAGGGTCCTAGAAGGTCCTAAGTGGGTCCCAAATGGTTCTAGAGGGTTCCTGGTGATCCTAGAAGGGTCCTAGAAGGCCCTAAGGGAGTCCCTGGGGGCTCTAGAGGGTTTCTCGTGGTCCTAGAAGGGTCCTAGAAGGCCTTAAGGAGTCCTAGGGGACTCTAGAGTGTTCCCCGGGGTCTTACAATGATCCTAGAAGGCCGTAAGGGGTTCCCTGAGAGCTCTAGATGGTTTCTCGTGGTCCTAGAAGGGTCCTAGAAGGCCCTAAGGGCGTCCCAGGGGGCTCTAGAGAGTTCCTCGTGGTCCTAGAACGGTACTAGAAGGACCTAAGTGGGTCCCAGAAGGCTCTAAAGGGATCCTGGTGATCCTAAAAGGGTCCTAGAAGGCCCTAAGGGAGTCGCTGGGGCCTCTAGAGCGTTTCTTGTGGTCCTAGAAGGCCATAAAGGGGTCCCAGGGGGCTCTAGAGGGTTCCTGGGAGCACTAGAAGGGTCCTAGAAGGCTTTAAGGGGGTCCCAGAGGGATTTAGAAGGTTCCTGGTGGTCCTAGAAGGGTCCTAGAAGGGCCTAAGTGGGTCCCAGAGGGTTCTAGAAGGTTCCTGGGGCTCCTAGAAGTGTCCTAGAATGCTCTAAGGGGTCCCACGGGGCTCTAGAGCGTCCCTGGGGGCCCTAGAATTGTCCTAGAAGGCCCTAAATGGGTCACAGGGGGTCTAGAGGGTCCCTGGGGGCACTAAAAGTCTCCTAGGAGGCACAAAATGTGTCACAGAGGGCTCTAGATGGTTCCTTGTGGTCCTAGAAGGGTCCTAGAAGGCCCTAAGGGGACACCAGGGAGATCCAGAGGATTCCTCGTGGTCCTAGAAAGGTCCTAGAAGGCCCTATGGGGGTCCCGGGGGTGTTAGAGGGTTCCTGTGTCTCCTAGAATGGTCCTAGAATGCTCTAAGGGGACCCAGGGGGCTCTAGATTGTTCCCCGGAGTATTGAAATTGTCCTAGAATGCCCTAAGTGAGTCCCAGGGGGCTCTAGAGGGTTTCTCGTGGTCCTAGAAGGGTCCTGGAAGGCCCTAAGGGTGTCCCAGGGGGCTCCAGAGGGTTTCCCATGGTTCTAGAAGGGTCGTAGAAAGCCCTAAGTGGGGCCCAGTGGGCTCTAGAGGGTCCCTGGGGGTCCAAGAAGGGTTCTAGAAGGCCCTAAGTGGGTCCTAGGGGGCTCTAGAGTGTTCCTGGTGCTCCTAGAAGGGTCCTAGAAGGCCTTAAGGGGGTTCCAGGGGGCTCGAGAGGGTTCTACGAGTCCTAGAAGACACCTAGAATGCCCTAAGTCAGTCCCAGGGGGCTCTAAAGGTTTCTTGGGCTCCTAGAAAGGTCCTAGAAGGCTCTAAGGGGGTCCCAGAGGGCTCTAGAAGGTTCCTTGTGGTCCTAGAAGGGTCTTAGAAGGCCCTAAAGTGTTCCCAGGGGACTCTAGAGGGGTCCCTGGGGTCTTACAATAGTCCTAGTAGGCCCTAAAGGGGTCCCAGGGGGTCGAGAGGGTTCCTCGTGGTCTAGGAGGGTCCCAGAAGGTCCTAAGGGGGTCCCAGGGGGCTATGGAAAGTTCTTCGTGGTCCTAGAAGGGCACTAGAATGTCCTAAGAGGGCCCCAGATGGCTCTAGACGGTTCCTGGTGGTCCTAGAATTGTCCTAGAAGGCCCTAAAAAGGTCCCCGGGGGATCTAAAGGGTTCCTCGTGGTCCTAAAAGGGTCCTAGAAGGCTCTATGTGGTTCCAGGAGGCTCTAGAGGGTCCCTGGGGGTGCTAGAAGAGTCCTAGAAGGCCCTAAGGGGGTCCTAAGGGGCCCTAGAGGGTTCCTCGTGGTCCTAGAAGGGTCCTAGAAGGCCCTAAATGGGTCCCAGGGGGCTCTAGAGGGTTCCTCGTGGTACTAGAATCATCCTAGAAGGCTCTAAGTGGTCCCACGACGCTCTAGATGGTTCCCCAGGGTGTTACAATGATCCTAGAAGGCCCTATGTGAGTCCCAAGGGGTTCTAGATGGTTTCTTGTGGTACTAGAAGGATCCTTGAAGTTCTTAAGGGGGTCCCAGTCGGCTCTAGAGAGTTCCTCGTGGTCCTAGAAGGGTGCTAGAAGGCCCTAAGGGGGTCCCAGAGGGATCTAGAGGGTTCCTGGGGGGTCTAGAAGGGTCCTAGAAGGACCTAAGGGGGTCCCAGAGAGCTCTAGAGGGTTCCTGGTGGTCCTAAAAGGGTCCTAGAAGGACCTAATGGGGTCCCAGGGGGTTCTAGAAGATTCCTGGGGTCCTAGAAGGGACCTAGAATGCTGTAAGGTGTCCCAGGGCGCTCTATATTGATTTCCAGAGTCTTAAAATGGTCCTAGAAAGCCCTAAAGTGGTCCCAGGGGATTCTAGAAGGACCCTGGTGGTCCTAGAATTGTCCTAGAAGGCCTTAAATAGGACCCAGGGTGCTCTAGAGGGTTCCCCAGGGTTTTACCATGGACCTAGAAGGCCCTAAGGGGGTTCCAGGGGGCTCTAGAGGGTTCCTTGTGGTCCTAGAAGGGTCCTAGAAGGCCCTAAGGGGTCCCAGAGAGCTATAGATGGTTTCTCGTGGTCCTAGAAGGGTCCTAGAAGGCCCTAAAATGGTCCCAGGGGGCTCTAGAGGGTTCCTCGTGGTCCTAGAAGGGTCCTAGAAAGCCCTAGAAGGGTCCCAGGGGACTCTGGAGGGTTCCTGGTGATTCTAAAAGGGTCCAAGAAAGCCCTAGAAGGGTCCCAGAGGGCTCTAGAGGGTACCCGTGGGTCCTAGGAGGGTCCTAGAAGGCCCTAAAAGGGTCCCAGCGGGCTCTAGAGGGTCCCTGGGGGTACTAGAAGAGTCCTAGAAGGCCCTAAGTGAGTCCTAGGGGGCTCTAGAGGGCTCCTGGTGGTCCTAGAAGGGTCCTAGAGGGCCCTAAAGGGGTCCCAGGGGGCTCTAGACGGACCCTGGCGGCCCTAGAATTGTCCTAGAAGGCCCTAA
The DNA here is from genome assembly GCF_032191515.1 of Phaenicophaeus curvirostris. Taxonomy (NCBI): domain Eukaryota; kingdom Metazoa; phylum Chordata; class Aves; order Cuculiformes; family Cuculidae; genus Phaenicophaeus; species Phaenicophaeus curvirostris. Next base: position 45,025 of record NW_027207047.1, on the reverse strand, counting down.
AGGGGTCCCAGGGGGCTCTAGAGGGTTCCTTGTGGTCCTAGAAGGGTCCTAGAAGGCCCTAAGGGGGTCCCAGCGGGCTCTAGAGGGTTCCTGGGGCTCCTAGAAGGGTTCTAGAAGGCTCAAAGGGTAACCAGGGGACTCTAGAAGGTCCCTGGGGGCACTAGAAGGGTACTAGAAGGCACTAAAGAGGACCCAGGGTGCTCTGGAGGGTTCCCCAGGGTCTTACCATGGACCTAGAAAGCCCTAAGTGGGTCCCAGGGGGCTCTTGAGGGTTCCCTGTGTCCTAGAAGGGTCCTAGAAGGCCCTAAGTGTGTCCCAGGGGGCTCTAGAGGGTCCCTGGGGGCGCTAGAATTGTCCTAGAAGGCCCTAAGGGGGTCCCAGGGGGCTCTAGAGGGTTCCTTCTGGTCCTAGAAGGGTCCTACAAGGCTCTAAGTGGTACCACGAGGCTCTAGAGGGTTCCCCAGGGTCTTAAAATGAATCTAGAATGCCCGAAGTGGGTCCCAGGGGGCTCTAGATGGTTTCTCGTGGTCCTAGAAGGGTCCTAGTAGGCCCTAAGGAGTCCCAGGGGGCTCTAGAGTGTCCCTGGGGGCACTAGAAGGGTCCTAGAAGGCGCAAAGAGGGTCCCAGAGGGCTATAGAGGGCTCCTGGTGGTCCTAGAAGGGTCTTAGAAAGCCCTAAGGGGGTCCCAGGGGGCTCTAGAGGGTTTCTCGTGGTCCTAGAAGGGTCCTAGAAGGCCCTAAGTGGGTCCCAGAGGGCTCTAGAGGGTCCCTAGGGGCACTAGAAGGGTCCTAGAATGGTCTAAGGGGGTCCCAGAGGGCTCTAGAGGGTTCCTCGTGGTCCTAGAAGGGTCCTAGAAGGCCCTAAGTGGGTCCCAGAGGGCTCTAGAGAGTTCCTGGTGATCCTAGAAGGGCCCTAGTAGGCCCTAAAGACTCCCAGGGAGCTCTAGAGGGTCTCTGGGGGCACTAGAAGTGTCCTAGAATGTGCAAAAGGTGTCCCAGAGGGCTATAGAGGGCTCCTGGTGGTCCAAGAAGGGTCCTAGACGGCCCTAAGTGGGTCCCAGGGGGTTCTAGAAGGTTCCTGGGGCTCCTAGAAGGGTTCTAGAAAGCTCAAAGGTTAACCAGGGGGCTCTAGAAGGTCCCTGGGGGCCCTAGAAGGGTACTAGAAGGCACTAAAGAGGACCCAGGGTGTTCTGGAGGGTTCCCCAGGGTCTTACCATGGCCCTAGAAAGCCCTATGGGGGTCCCAGGGGGCTCTTGAGGGTTCCCTGTGTCCTAGAAGGGTCCTAGAAGGCCCTAAGTGTGTCCCAGGGGGCTCTAGAGGGTCCCTGGGGGCGCTAGAATTGTCCTAGAAGGCCCTAAGGGGGTCCCAGGGGGCTCCAGAGGGTTCCTTCTGGTCCTAGAAGGGTCCTACAAGGCTCTAAGTGGTACCACGAGGCTCTAGAGGGTTCCCCAGGGTCTTAAAATGAATCTAGAATGCCCTAAGTGGGTCCCAGGGGGCTCTAGATGGTTTCTCGTGGTCCTAGAAGAGTCCTAGAAGGCCTTAAGCAAGTCCCAGGGGGCTCTAGAGAGATCCTCGTGGTCCTGGACGGCTCCTAGAAGGCCCTAAGGGGGTCCCATGGGGCTCTAGAGGGTCCCTGGGGGCCCTAGAAGGGTCCTAGAAGGCCCTAAGGGGTTCCCAGAGGGCTCTAGATGGTTCCTCGTGGTCATAGAAGTGTCCTAGAGTGCTCTAAGGCGTCCCAGGGGGCTCTAGATGGTTCCCCGGAGACTTAAAATGGTCCTAGAAAGCCCTAAGGCGGTCCCAGGTGGCTCTAGAGGGTTTCTCGTGGTCCTAGAAGTCTCCTAGAAGGCCCTAAGGGGGTCCCAGGGGGCTCTAGAGGGTCCCTGGGGGCCCTAGAAGGGTCCTAGAAGGCCCTAAGGGGTTCCCAGAGGGCTCTAGATGGTTCCTCGTGGTCCTAGAAGGGTCCTAAAAGGCCCTAAGGGGACCCAGGGGGCTCTAGAAGGTCCCTGGGGGCCCTAGAAGTGTACTAGAAGGCACTAAAGAGGACCCAGGGTGCTCTAGAGGGTTCCCCGGGGTTTTACCATGGACCTAGAAGGCCCTAAGGGGGTCCCAGGGGGCTCTAGAGGGTTCCTCGTGGCCCTAGAAGGGTTCTAGAAGGACTTAAGCAGTTCCAGGGGGGTCTAGATGGTCTCTGGGAGCGCTAGAAGAGCCCTAGAAGGCCCTAAGTGTCCTATAATGTGCAAAAAGGTGTCCCAGAGGGCTATAGAGGGCTCCTGGTGGTCCTAGAAGGGTCTTAGAAAGCCCTAAGGGGGTCCCAGGGGGCTCTAGAGGGTCCCTGGGGGCACTAGAAGGGTCCTAGAATGCCCTAAGGGGGTCCCAGGGGGCTCTAGAGGGTTCCTCGTGGTCCTAGAAGGGTCCTCGAAGGCTCTAAGGCATCCCAGGGGGCTCTAGACGGTCTCTGGGGACCCTAGAAGAGTCCTAGAACGCCCTAAAGGGGTCCCAGAGAGCTCTAGATGGTTTCTTGTGGTCCTAGAAGGGTCCTAGAAGGCCCTAAAATGGTCCCAGGGGGCTCTAGAGGGTTCCTCGTGGTCCTAGAAGTGTCCTAGAAAGCCCTAGAAGGGTCCCAGGGGACTCTGGAGGGTTCCTGGTGATTCTAAAAGGGTCCAAGAAAGGCCTAGAAGGGTCCCAGAGGGCTCTAGAGGGTACCCGTGGGTCCTAGGAGGGTCCTAGAAGGCCCTAAAAGGGTCCCAGGGGGCTCTAGAGGGTCCCTGGGGGTACTAGAAGAGTCCTAGAAGGCCCTAAGTGGGTCCTAGGGGGCTCTAGAGGGCTCCTGGTGGTCCTAGAAGGGTCCTAGAAGGCCCTAAAGGGGTCCCAGGGGGCTCTAGACGGACCCTGGCGGCCCTAGAATTGTCCTAGAAGGCCCTAAAGGGGTCCCAGGGGGCTCTAGAGGGTTCCTTGTGGTCCTAGAAGTGTCCTAGAAGGCCCTAAGGGGGTCCCAGCGGGCTCTAGAGGGTTCCTGGGGCTCCTAGAAGGGTTCTAGAAGGCTCAAAGGGTAACCAGGGGGCTCTAGAAGGTCCCTGGGGGCCCTAGAAGGGTACTAGAAGGCACTAAAGAGGACCCAGGGTGCTCTGGAGGGTTCCCCAGGGTCTTACCATGGCCCTAGAAAGCCCTATGGGGGTCCCAGGGGGCTCTAGAGGGTTCCCTTTGTCCTAGAAGGGTCCTAGAAGGCCCTAAGTGTGTCCCAGGGGGCTCTAGAGGGTCCCTGGGGGTGCTAGAATTGTCCTAGAAGGCCCTACGGGGGTCCCAGGGGGCTCTAGAGGGTTCCTTCTGGTCCTAGAAGGGTCCTACAAGGCTCTAAGTGGTACCACGAGGCTCTAGAGGGTTCCCCAGGGTCTTAAAATGAACCTAGAATGCCCTAAGTGGGTCCCAGGGGGCTCTAGACGGTTTCTCGTGGTCCTAGAAGAGTCCTAGAAGGCCTTAAGCAAGTCCCAGGGGGCTCTAGAGAGTTCCTCGTGGTCCTAGAAGGGTCCTAGAAGGCCCTAAGTGGGTCCCAGAGGGCTCTAGAGGGTTCCTGGTGACCCTAGAACGGTCCTAGAAGGACCTAAGGAGGTCCCAGGGGGCTCTAGAGGGTTCCTGGTGATCCTAGAAGGGCCCTAGTAGGCCCTAAGGAGTCCCAGGGGGCTCTAGAGTGTCCCTGGGGGCACTAGAAGGGTCCTAGAAGGCGCAAAGAGGGTCCCAGAGGGCTATAGAGGGATCTTGGTGGTCCTAGAAGGGACTTAGAAGGCCCTAAGGGGGTCCCAGGGGGCTCTAGAGGATCCCTGAGGGCCCTAGAAGGGTCCTAGAATGCCCTAAGGGGGTCCCAGAGGGCTCTAGATGGTTCCTCGTGGTCCTAGAAGGGTCCTCGAAGGCTCTAAGGCATCCCAGGGGGCTCTAGACGGTCTCTGGGGACCCTAGAAGAGTCCTAGAACGCCCTAAAGGGGTCCCAGTGAGCTATAGATGTTTTCTCGTGGTCCTAGAAGGGTCCTAGAAGGCCCTAAAATGGTCCCAGGGGGCTCTAGAGGGTTCCTCGTGGTCCTAGAAGGGTCCTAGAAAGCCCTAGAAGGGTCCCAGGGGACTCTGGAGGGTTCCTGGTGATTCTGAAAGGGTCCAAGAAAGCCCTAGAAGGGTCCCAGAGGGCTCTAGAGGGTACCCGTGGGTCCTAGGAGGGTCCTAGAAGGCCCTAAAAGGGTCCCAGGGGGCTCTAGAGGGTCCCTGGGGGTACTAGAAGAGTCCTAGAAGGCCCTAAGTGGGTCCTAGGGGGCTCTAGAGGGCTCCTGGTGGTCCTAGAAGGGTCCTAGAAGGCCCTAAAGGGGTCCCAGGGGGCTCTAGACGGACCCTGGTGGCCCTAGAATTGTCCTAGAAGGCCCTAAAGGGGTCCCAGGGGGCTCTAGAGGGTTCCTTGTGGTCCTAGAAGGGTCCTAGAAGGCCCTAAGGGGGTCCCAGCGGGCTCTAGAGGGTTCCTGGGGCTCCTAGAAGGGTTCTAGAAGGCTCAAAGGGTAACCAGGGGGCTCTAGAAGGTCCCTGGGGGCCCTAGAAGGGTACTAGAAGGCACTAAAGAGGACCCAGGGTGCTCTGGAGGGCTCCCCAGGGTCTTACCATGGCCCTAGAAAGCCCTATGGGGGTCCCAGGGGGCTCTTGAGGGTTCCCTGTGTCCTAGAAGGGTCCTAGAAGGCCCTAAGTGTGTCCCAGGGGGCTCTAGAGGGTCCCTGGGGGCGCTAGAATTGTCCTAGAAGGCCCTAAGGGGGTCCCAGGGGGCTCTAGAGGGTTCCTTCTGGTCCTAGAAGGGTCCTACAAGGCTCTAAGTGGTACCACGAGGCTCTAGAGGGTTCCCCAGGGTCTTAAAATGAACCTAGAATGCCCTAAGTGGGTCCCAGGGGGCTCTAGATGGTTTCTCGTGGTCCTAGAAGAGTCCTAGAAGGCCTTAAGCAAGTCCCAGGGGGCTCTAGAGAGTTCCTCGTGGTTCTAGAAGGCCCTAAGTGGGTCCCAGAGGGCTCTAGAGGGTTCCTGGTGACCCTAGAACGGTCCTAGAAGGACCTAAGGAGGTCCCAGGGGGCTCTAGAGGGTTTCTCGTGGTCCTAGAAGGGTCGTAGTAGGCCCTAATGAGTCCCAGGGGGCTCTAGAGTGTCCCTGGGGGCACTAGAAGTGTCCTAGAAGGCGCAAAGAGGGTCCCAGAGGGCTATAGAGGGCTCCTGGTGGTCCTAGAAGGCCCTAAGTGGGTCCCAGGGGGCTCTAGAGGGTCCCTGGGGGCCCTAGAAGGGTCCTAGAGTGCCCTAAGGGGGTCCCAGGTAGTTCTAGAAGGTTCCTCGTGGTCATAGAAGGGTCCTAGAATGTTCTAAGGGTTCTCAGGGGGCTCTAGATGGTTCCCCAGAGACTTAAAATAGTCCTAGAAGGCCCTAAGGGGGTCCCAGGGGGCTCTAGAGGGTTTCTCGTGGTCCTAGAAGTCTCCTAGAAGGCCCTAAGGGGGTCCCAGGGGGCTCTAGAGGGTTCCTTGTGGTCCTAGAATGGTCCTAGAAGGCCCTAAGTGGGTCCCAGGGGGCTCTATAGGGATCCTCGTGGTCCTAGAAGGGTCCTAGAAGGCTCTAAGTAGTCCCACGAGGCTCTTGAGGGATCCCCAGGGTCTTACAATGATCCTAGAAGGCCCTAAGGGAGTCCCAGGGAGCTCTAGAGTGTTTCTCCTGGTCCTAGAAGGGTTCTAGAAGGCCTTAAGCAAGTCCCAGGGGGCTCTAGAGGGTTCCTCGTGGTCCTAGAAGGGTCCTAGAAGGCCCTAAGTGGGTCCCAGAGGGCTCTAGAGGGTTCCTGGTGATCCTAGAAGGGTCCTAGTAGGCCCTAAAGACTCCCAGGGAGCTCTAGAGGGTCTCTGGGGGCACTAGAAGTGTCCTAGAATGTGCAAAAAGTTGTCCCAGAGGGCTAAAGAGGGCTCCTGGTGGTCCTAGAAGGGTCTTAGAAGGCCCTAAGTGGGTCCCAGGGGGCTCTAGAGGGTCCCTGGGGGCCCTAGAAGGGTCCTAGAATGCCCTAAAATGGTCCCAGGGGGCTCTAGAGGGTTCCTCGTGGTCCTAGAAGGGTCCTAGAAAGCCCTAGAAGGGTCCCAGGGGACTCTGGAGGGTTCCTGGTGATTCTAAAAGGGTCCAAGAAAGCCCTAGAAGGGTCGCAGGGGACTCTGGAGGGTACCCGTGGGTCCTAGGAGGGTCCTAGAAGGCCCTAAAAGGGTCCCAGGGGGCTCTAGAGGGTCCCTGGGGGTACTAGAAGAATCCTAGAAGGCCCTAAGTGGGTCCTAGGGGGCTCTAGAGGGCTCCTGGTGGTCCTAGAAGGGTCCTAGAAGGCCCTAAAGGGGTCCCAGGGGGCTCTAGACGGACCCTGGTGGCCCTAGAATTGTCCTAGAAGGCCCTAAAGGGGTCCCAGGGGGCTCTAGAGGGTTCCTTGTGGTCCTAGAAGGGTCCTAGAAGGCCCTAAGGGGGTCCCAGCGGGCTCTAGAGGGTTCCTGGGGCTCCTAGAAGGGTTCTAGAAGGCTCAAAGGGTAACCAGGGGGCTCTAGAAGGTCCCTGGGGGCCCTAGAAGGGTACTAGAAGGCACTAAAGAGGACCCAGGGTGCTCTGGAGGGCTCCCCAGGGTCTTACCATGGCCCTAGAAAGCCCTATGGGGGTCCCAGGGGGCTCTTGAGGGTTCCCTGTGTCCTAGAAGGGTCCTAGAAGGCCCTAAGTGTGTCCCAGGGGGCTCTAGAGGGTCCCTGGGGGCGCTAGAATTGTCCTAGAAAGCCCTAAGGGGGTCCCAGGGGGCTCTAGAGGGTTCCTTCTGGTCCTAGAAGGGTCCTACAAGGCTCTAAGTGGTACCACGAGGCTCTAGAGGGTTCCCCAGGGTCTTAAAATGAACCTAGAATGCCCTAAGTGGGTCCCAGGGGGCTCTAGATGGTTTCTCGTGGTCCTAGAAGAGTCCTAGAAGGCCTTAAGCAAGTCCCAGGGGGCTCTAGAGAGTTCCTCGTGGTTCTAGAAGGCCCTAAGTGGGTCCCAGAGGGCTCTAGAGGGTTCCTGGTGACCCTAGAACGGTCCTAGAAGGACCTAAGGAGGTCCCAGGGGGCTCTAGAGGGTTTCTCGTGGTCCTAGAAGGGTCCTAGTAGGCCCTAAGGAGTCCCAGGGGGCTCTAGAGTGTCCCTGGGGGCACTAGAAGTGTCCTAGAAGGCGCAAAGAGGGTCCCAGAGGGCTATAGAGGGCTCCTGGTGGTCCTAGAAGGCCCTAAGTGGGTCCCAGGGGGCTCTAGAGGGTCCCTGGGGGCCCTAGAAGGGTCCTAGAGTGCCCTAAGGGGGTCCCAGGTAGTTCTAGAAGGTTCCTCGTGGTCATAGAAGGGTCCTAGAATGTTCTAAGGGTTCTCAGGGGGCTCTAGATGGTTCCCCAGAGACTTAAAATAGTCCTAGAAGGCCCTAAGGGGGTCCCAGGGGGCTCTAGAGGGTTTCTCGTGGTCCTAGAAGTCTCCTAGAAGGCCCTAAGGGGGTCCCAGGGGGCTCTAGAGGGTTCCTTGTGGTCCTAGAATGGTCCTAGAAGGCCCTAAGTGGGTCCCAGGGGGCTCTATAGGGATCCTCGTGGTCCTAGAAGGGTCCTAGAAGGCTCTAAGTAGTCCCACGAGGCTCTTGAGGGATCCCCAGGGTCTTACAATGATCCTAGAAGGCCCTAAGGGAGTCCCAGGGAGCTCTAGAGTGTTTCTCCTGGTCCTAGAAGGGTTCTAGAAGGCCTTAAGCAAGTCCCAGGGGGCTCTAGAGGGTTCCTCGTGGTCCTAGAAGGGTCCTAGAAGGCCCTAAGTGGGTCCCAGAGGGCTCTAGAGGGTTCCTGGTGATCCTAGAAGGGTCCTAGTAGGCCCTAAAGACTCCCAGGGAGCTCTAGAGGGTCTCTGGGGGCACTAGAAGTGTCCTAGAATGTGCAAAAAGGTGTCCCAGAGGGCTAAAGAGGGCTCCTGGTGGTCCTAGAAGGGTCTTAGAAGGCCCTAAGTGGGTCCCAGGGGGCTCTAGAGGGTCCCTGGGGGCCCTAGAAGGGTCCTAGAATGCCCTAAAATGGTCCCAGGGGGCTCTAGAGGGTTCCTCGTGGTCCTAGAAGGGTCCTAGAAAGCCCTAGAAGGGTCCCAGGGGACTCTGGAGGGTTCCTGGTGATTCTAAAAGGGTCCAAGAAAGCCCTAGAAGGGTCGCAGGGGACTCTGGAGGGTACCCGTGGGTCCTAGGAGGGTCCTAGAAGGCCCTAAAAGGGTCCCAGGGGGCTCTAGAGGGTCCCTGGGGGTACTAGAAGAGTCCTAGAAGGCCCTAAGTGGGTCCTAGGGGGCTCTAGAGGGCTCCTGGTGGTCCTAGAAGGGTCCTAGAAGGCCCTAAAGGGGTCCCAGGGGGCTCTAGACGGACCCTGGTGGCCCTAGAATTGTCCTAGAAGGCCCTAAAGGGGTCCCAGGGGGCTCTAGAGGGTTCCTTGTGGTCCTAGAAGGGTCCTAGAAGGCCCTAAGGGGGTCCCAGCGGGCTCTAGAGGGTTCCTGGGGCTCCTAGAAGGGTTCTAGAAGGCTCAAAGGGTAACCAGGGGGCTCTAGAAGGTCCCTGGGGGCCCTAGAAGGGTACTAGAAGGCACTAAAGAGGACCCAGGGTGCTCTGGAGGGCTCCCCAGGGTCTTACCATGGCCCTAGAAAGCCCTATGGGGGTCCCAGGGGGCTCTTGAGGGTTCCCTGTGTCCTAGAAGGGTCCTAGAAGGCCCTAAGTGTGTCCCAGGGGGCTCTAGAGGGTCCCTGGGGGTGCTAGAATTGTCCTAGAAGGCCCTACGGGGGTCCCAGGGGGCTCTAGAGGGTTCCTTCTGGTCCTAGAAGGGTCCTACAAGGCTCTAAGTGGTACCACGAGGCTCTAGAGGGTTCCCCAGGGTCTTAAAATGAACCTAGAATGCCCTAAGTGGGTCCCAGGGGGCTCTAGATGGTTTCTCGTGGTCCTAGAAGAGTCCTAGAAGGCCTTAAGCAAGTCCCAGGGGGCTCTAGAGAGTTCCTCGTGGTCCTAGAAGGGTCCTAGAAGGCCCTAAGTGGGTCCCAGAGGGCTCTAGAGGGTTCCTGGTGACCCTAGAACGGTCCTAGAAGGACCTAAGGAGGTCCCAGGGGGCTCTAGAGGGTTCCTGGTGATCCTAGAAGGGCCCTAGTAGGCCCTAAGGAGTCCCAGGGGGCTCTAGAGTGTCCCTGGGGGCACTAGAAGGGTCCTAGAAGGCGCAAAGAGGGTCCCAGAGGGCTATAGAGGGCTCCTGGTGGTCCTAGAAGGGTCTTAGAAGGCCCTAAGGGGGTCCCAGGGGGCTCTAGAGGGTCCCTGAGGGCCCTAGAAGGGTCCTAGAATGCCCTAAGGGGGTCCCAGAGGGCTCTAGATGGTTCCTCGTGGTCCTAGAAGGGTCCTCGAAGGCTCTAAGGCATCCCAGGGGGCTCTAGACGGTCTCTGGGGACCCTAGAAGAGTCCTAGAATGCCCTAAAGGGGTCCCAGAGAGCTATAGATGGTTTCTCGTGGTCCTAGAAGGGTCCTAGAAGGCCCTAAAATGGTCCCAGGGGGCTCTAGAGGGTTCCTCGTGGTCCTAGAAGGGTCCTAGAAAGCCCTAGAAGGGTCCCAGGGGACTCTGGAGGGTTCCTGGTGATTCTGAAAGGGTCCAAGAAAGCCCTAGAAGGGTCCCAGAGGGCTCTAGAGGGTACCCGTGGGTCCTAGGAGGGTCCTAGAAGGCCCTAAAAGGGTCCCAGGGGGCTCTAGAGGGTCCCTGGGGGTACTAGAAGAGTCCTAGAAGGCCCTAAGTGGGTCCTAGGGGGCTCTAGAGGGCTCCTGGTGGTCCTAGAAGGGTCCTAGAAGGCCCTAAAGGGGTCCCAGGGGGCTCTAGACGGACCCTGGCGGCCCTAGAATTGTCCTAGAAGGCCCTAAAGGGGTCCCAGGGGGCTCTAGAGGGTTCCTTGTGGTCCTAGAAGGGTCCTAGAAGGCCCTAAGGGGGTCCCAGTGGGCTCTAGAGGGTTCCTGGGGCTCCTAGAAGGGTTCTAGAAGGCTCAAAGGGTAACCAGGGGGCTCTAGAAGGTCCCTGGGGGCCCTAGAAGGGTACTAGAAGGCACTAAAGAGGACCCAGGGTGCTCTGGAGGGCTCCCCAGGGTCTTACCATGGCCCTAGAAAGCCCTATGGGGGTCCCAGGGGGCTCTTGAGGGTTCCCTGTGTCCTAGAAGGGTCCTAGAAGGCCCTAAGTGTGTCCCAGGGGGCTCTAGAGGGTCCCTGGGGGCGCTAGAATTGTCCTAGAAGGCCCTAAGGGGGTCCCAGGGGGCTCTAGAGGGTTCCTTCTGGTCCTAGAAGGGTCCTACAAGGCTCTAAGTGGTACCACGAGGCTCTAGAGGGTTCCCCAGGGTCTTAAAATGAACCTAGAATGCCCTAAGTGGGTCCCAGGGGGCTCTAGATGGTTTCTCGTGGTCCTAGAAGAGTCCTAGAAGGCCTTAAGCAAGTCCCAGGGGGCTCTAGAGAGTTCCTCGTGGTTCTAGAAGGCCCTAAGTGGGTCCCAGAGGGCTCTAGAGGGTTCCTGGTGACCCTAGAACGGTCCTAGAAGGACCTAAGGAGGTCCCAGGGGGCTCTAGAGGGTTTCTCGTGGTCCTAGAAGGGTCCTAGTAGGCCCTAAGGAGTCCCAGGGGGCTCTAGAGTGTCCCTGGGGGCACTAGAAGTGTCCTAGAAGGCGCAAAGAGGGTCCCAGAGGGCTATAGAGGGCTCCTGGTGGTCCTAGAAGGCCCTAAGTGGGTCCCAGGGGGCTCTAGAGGGTCCCTGGGGGCCCTAGAAGGGTCCTAGAGTGCCCTAAGGGGGTCCCAGGTAGTTCTAGAAGGTTCCTCGTGGTCATAGAAGGGTCCTAGAATGTTCTAAGGGTTCTCAGGGGGCTCTAGATGGTTCCCCAGAGACTTAAAATAGTCCTAGAAGGCCCTAAGGGGGTCCCAGGGGGCTCTAGAGGGTTTCTCGTGGTCCTAGAAGTCTCCTAGAAGGCCCTAAGGGGGTCCCAGGGGGCTCTAGAGGGTTCCTTGTGGTCCTAGAATGGTCCTAGAAGGCCCTAAGTGGGTCCCAGGGGGCTCTATAGGGATCCTCGTGGTCCTAGAAGGGTCCTAGAAGGCTCTAAGTAGTCCCACGAGGCTCTTGAGGGATCCCCAGGGTCTTACAATGATCCTAGAAGGCCCTAAGGGAGTCCCAGGGAGCTCTAGAGTGTTTCTCCTGGTCCTAGAAGGGTTCTAGAAGGCCTTAAGCAAGTCCCAGGGGGCTCTAGAGGGTTCCTCGTGGTCCTAGAAGGGTCCTAGAAGGCCCTAAGTGGGTCCCAGAGGGCTCTAGAGGGTTCCTGGTGATCCTAGAAGGGTCCTAGTAGGCCCTAAAGACTCCCAGGGAGCTCTAGAGGGTCTCTGGGGGCACTAGAAGTGTCCTAGAATGTGCAAAAAGTTGTCCCAGAGGGCTAAAGAGGGCTCCTGGTGGTCCTAGAAGGGTCTTAGAAGGCCCTAAGTGGGTCCCAGGGGGCTCTAGAGGGTCCCTGGGGGCCCTAGAAGGGTCCTAGAATGCCCTAAAATGGTCCCAGGGGGCTCTAGAGGGTTCCTCGTGGTCCTAGAAGGGTCCTAGAAAGCCCTAGAAGGGTCCCAGGGGACTCTGGAGGGTTCCTGGTGATTCTAAAAGGGTCCAAGTAAGGCCTAGAAGGGTCCCAGAGGGCTCTAGTGGGTACCCGTGGGTCCTAGGAGGGTCCTAGAAGGCCCTAAAAGGGTCCCAGGGGGCTCTAGAGGGTCCCTGGGGGTACTAGAAGAGTCCTAGAAGGCCCTAAGTGGGTCCTAGGGGGCTCTAGAGGGCTCCTGGTGGTCCTAGAAGGGTCCTAGAAGGCCCTAAAGGGGTCCCAGGGGGCTCTAGACGGACCCTGGTGGCCCTAGAATTGTCCTAGAAGGCCCTAAAGGGGTCCCAGGGGGCTCTAGAGGGTTCCTTGTGGTCCTAGAAGGGTCCTAGAAGGCCCTAAGGGGGTCCCAGGGGGCTCTAGAGGGTTCCTGGGGCTCCTAGAAGGGTTCTAGAAGGCTCAAAGGGTAACCAGGGGGCTCTAGAAGGTCCCTGGGGGCCCTAGAAGGGTACTAGAAGGCACTAAAGAGGACCCAGGGTGCTCTGGAGGGTTCCCCAGGGTCTTACCATGGCCCTAGAAAGCACTATGGGGGTCCCAGGGGGCTCTTGAGGGTTCCCTGTGTCCTAGAAGGGTCCTAGAAGGCCCTAAGTGTGTCCCAGGGGGCTCTAGAGGGTCCCTGGGGGTGCTAGAATTGTCCTAGAAGGCCCTACGGGGGTCCCAGGGGGCTCTAGAGGGTTCCTTCTGGTCCTAGAAGGGTCCTACAAGGCTCTAAGTGGTACCACGAGGCTCTAGAGGGTTCCCCAGGGTCTTAAAATGAACCTAGAATGCCCTAAGTGGGTCCCAGGGGGCTCTAGATGGTTTCTCGTGGTCCTAGAAGAGTCCTAGAAGGCCTTAAGCAAGTCCCAGGGGGCTCTAGAGAGTTCCTCGTGGTCCTAGAAGGGTCCTAGAAGGCCCTAAGTGGGTCCCAGAGGGCTCTAGAGGGTTCCTGGTGACCCTAGAACGGTCCTAGAAGGACCTAAGGAGGTCCCAGGGGGCTCTAGAGGGTTCCTGGTGATCCTAGAAGGGCCCTAGTAGGCCCTAAGGAGTCCCAGGGGTCTCTAGAGTGTCCCTGGGGGCACTAGAAGTGTCCTAGAAGGCGTAAAGAGGGTCCCAGAGGGCTATAGAGGGCTCCTGGTGGTCCTAGAAGGGTCTTAGAAAGCCCTAAGGGGGTCCCAGGGGGCTCTAGAGGGCCCCTGGGGGCCCTAGAAGGGTCCTAGAATGCCCTAAGGGGGTCCCAGGGGGCTCTAGAGGGTTCCTCGTGGTCCTAGAAGGGTCCTAGAAGGCCCTAAGTGGGTCCCAGAGGGCTCTAGAGGGTTCCCCGGGGTTTTACCATGGACCTAGAAGGCCCTAAGGGGGTTCCAGGGGGCTCTAGAGGGTTCCTCGTGGCCCTAGAAGGGTTCTAGAAGGACTTAAGCAGTTCCAGAGGGGTCTAGAGGGTCACTGGGGGCGCTAGAAGAGACCTAGAAGGCCCTAAGGGGTCCCAGGGGGCTCTAGACGGTTCCTTGTGGTCCTAGAATGGTCCTAGAAGGCCCTACGTGTGTCCCAGGGGGCTCTAGAGGGATCCTCGTGGTCCTAGAAGGGTCCTAGAAGGCTCTAAGTGGTCCCACGAGGCTCTTGAGGGTTCCCCAGGGTCTTACAATGATCCTAGAAGGCCCTAAGAGGGTCCCAGGTGGCTCTAGAGGGTCCCTGGGGGCCCTAGAAGGGTCCTAGAATGCCCTAAGGGGGTCCTGGGGGCTCTAGAGGGTTCCTCGTGGTCCTAGAAGGGTCCTAGAAGGCCCTAAGTGGGTCCAAGAGGGCTCTAGAGGGTTCCTGGTGATCCTAGAAGGGCCCTAGTAGGCCCTAAAGACTCCCAGGGAGCTCTAGAGGGTCTCTGGGGGCACTAGAAGTGTCCTAGAATGTGCAAAAAGGTGTCCCAGAGGGCTATAGAAGGCTCCTGGTGGTCCGAGAAGGGTCCTAGACGGCCCTAAGTGGGTCCCAGGGGGTTCTAGAAGGTTCCTCGTGGTCATAGAAGTGTCCTAGAGTGCTCTAAGGCGTCCCAGGGGGCTCTAGATGGTTCCCCGGAGACTTAAAATGGTCCTAGAAAGCCCTAAGGCGGTCCCAGGTGGCTCTAGAGGGTTTCTCGTGGTCCTAGAAGTCTCCTAGAAGGCACTAAGGGGGTCCCAGGGGGCTCTAGAGGGTCCCTGGGGGCCCTAGAAGGGTCCTAGAAGGCCCTAAGGGGTTCCCAGAGGGCTCTAGATGGTTCCTCGTGGTCCTAGAAGGGTCCTAAAAGGCCCTAAGGGGACCCAGGGGGCTCTAGAAGGTCCCTGGGGGCCCTAGAAGTGTACTAGAAGGCCTTAAATAGGACCCAGGGTGCTCTAGAGGGTTCCCCGGGGTTTTACCATGGACCTAGAAGGCCCTAAAGGGGTCCCAGGGGGCTCTAGAGGGTTCCTCGTGGCCCTAGAAGGGTTCTAGAAGGACTTAAGCAGTTCCAGGGGTGTCTAGAGGGTCTCTGGGAGCGCTAGAAGAGCCCTAGAAGGCCCTAAGTGTTCTATAATGTGCAAAAAGTGTCCCAGAGGGCTATAGAGGGCTCCTGGTGGTCCTAGAAGGGTCTTAGAAAGCCCTAAGGGGGTCCCAGGGGGCTCTAGAGGGTCCCTGGGGGCACTAGAAGGGTCCTAGAATGCCCTAAGGGGGTCCCAGGGGGCTCTAGAGGGTTCCTCGTGGTCCTAGAAGGGTCCTCGAAGGCTCTAAGGCATCCCAGGGGGCTCTAGACGGTCTCTGGGGACCCTAGAAGAGTCCTAGAACGCCCTAAAGGGGTCCCAGAGAGCTCTAGATGGTTTCTTGTGGTCCTAGAAGGGTCCTAGAAGGCCCTAAAATGGTCCCAGGGGGCTCTAGAGGGTTCCTCGTGGTCCTAGAAGGGTCCTAGAAAGCCCTAGAAGGGTCCCAGGGGACTCTGGAGGGTTCCTGGTGATTCTAAAAGGGTCCAAGAAAGCCCTAGAAGGGTCCCAGAGGGCTCTAGAGGGTACCCGTGGGTCCTAGGAGGGTCCTAGAAGGCCCTAAAAGGGTCCCAGGGGGCTCTAGACGGACCCTGGTGGCCCTAGAATTGTCCTAGAACGCCCTAAAGGGGTCCCAGGGGGCTCTAGAGGGTTCCTTGTGGTCCTAGAAGGGTCCTAGAAGGCCCTAAGGGGGTCCCAGCGGGCTCTAGAGGGTTCCTGGGGCTCCTAGAAGGGTTCTAGAAGGCTCAAAGGGTAACCAGGGGGCTCTAGATGGTCCCTGGGGGCCCTAGAAGGGTACTAGAAGGCACTAAAGAGGACCCAGGGTGCTCTGGAGGGTTCCCCAGGGTCGTACCATGGTCCTAGAAAGACCTAAGGGGGTCCCAGGGGGCTCTTGAGGGTTCCCTGTGTCCTAGAAGGGTCCTAGAAGGCCCTAAGTGTGTCCCAGGGGGCTCTAGAGGGTACCTGTGGTTGCTAGAATTGTCCTAGAAGGCCCTAAGGGGGTCCCAGGGGGCTCTAGAGGGTTCCTCGTGGTCCCAGAAGGGTCCTAGAAGGCCCTAAATGGGTCCCAGGGGGCTCTAGAGGGTTCCTCGTGGTACTAGAATCGTCCTAGAAGGCTCTAAGTGGTCCCACGATGCTCTAGATTGTTCCCCAGGGTCTTACAATGATCCTAGAAGGCCCTATGTGAGACCCAAGGTGTTCTAGATGGATTCTTGTGGTCCTAGAAGGGTCCTTGAAGTTCTTAAGGGGGTCCCAGTGGGCTCTAGAGAGTTCCTCGTGGTCCTAGAAGGGTGCTAGAAGGCCCTAAGGGGGTCCCAGAGGGATCTAGAGGGTTCCTGGGGGGTCTAGAAGGGTCCTAGAAGGACCTAAGGGGGTCCCAGAGGGCTCTAGAGGGTTCCTGGTGGTCCTAAAAGGGTCCTAGAAGGCCCTAAGGGGGTCCCAGGGGGTTCTAGAAGATTCCTGGGGTCCTAGAAGGGACCTAGAATGCTCTAAGGTGTCCCAGGGCGCTCTATATTGATTTCCAGAGTCTTAAAATGGTCCTAGAAAGCCCTAAACTGGTCCCAGGGGGTTCTAGAGGGACCCTGGCGGCCCTAGAATTGTCCTAGAAGGCCCTAAAGGGGTCCCAGGGGACTCTAGAGGGTTCCTTGTGGTCCTAGAAGGGTCCTAGAAGGCCCTAAGTGGGTCCCAGTGGGCTCTAGAGAGTTCCTGGGGCTCCTAGAAGGGTTCTAGAAGGCTCTAAAGGGAACCAGGGGGCTCTAGAAAGTCCCTGGGTCCCTAGAAGTGTACTAGAAGGCCCAAAAGAGGACGCAGGGTGCTCTAGAGGGTTCCCCGGGGTCTTACCATGGTCCTAGAAGGCCCTAAGTGGGTCCCAGGGGGCTCTATCTGGTTTCGTCGTGGTCATAGAAGGGTCCTAGAATGTTCTAAGGGGGTCCCAGGGGGCTCTAGAGGGTTTCTCCTGGTCCTAGAAGTCTCCTAGAAGGCCCTAAGGTGGTCCCAGGGGGCTCTAGAGGGTCCCTGGGGGCCCTAGAAGGGTCCTAGAAGGCCCTAAGGGGTTCCCAGAGGGCTCTAGATGGATCCTCGTGGTCCTAGAAGGGTCCTAAAAGGCCCTAAGGGGACCCAGGGGGCTCTAGAAGGTCCCTGGGGGCCCTAGAAGTGTACTAGAAGGCCTTAAATAGGACCCAGGGTGCTCTAGAGTGTTCCCCGGGGTTTTACCATGGACCTAGAAGGCCCTAAGGGGCTCCCAGGGGGCTCTTGAGGGTTCCTTGTGGCCCTAGAAGGGTTCTAGAAGGACTTAAGCAAGTTCCAGTGAGGTCTAGAGGGTCACTGGGGGTGCTAGAAGAGCCCTAGAAGGCCCTAAGGTGTCCCAGGGGGCTCTAGAGGGTCCCTTGTGGTCCTAGAATGGTCCTAGAAGGCCCTAAGTGGGTCCCAGGGGGCTCTAGAGGGTTCCTCGTGGTCCTAGAAGGGTCCTAGAAGGCCCTAAGTGGGTCCCAGAGGGCTCTAGAGGGTTCCTGGTGATCCTAGAAGGGCCCTAGTAGGCCCTAAAGACTCCCAGGGAGCTCTAGAGGGTCTCTGGGGGCACTAGAAGTGTCCTAGAATGTGCAAAAAGGTGTCCCAGAGGGCTATAGAGGGCTCCTGGTGGTCCTAGAAGGGTCTTAGAAGGCCCTAAGTGGGTCCCAGGGGGCTCTAGAGGGTCCCTGGGGGCCCTAGAAGGGTCCTAGAATGCCCTAAGGGGGTCCCAGGGGGCTCTAGAGGGTTCCTCGTGGTCCTAGAAGGGTCCTCGAAGGCTCTAAGGCATCCCAGGGGGCTCTAGACGGTCTCTGGGGACCCTAGAAGGGTCCTAGAACGCCCTAAAGGGGTCCCAGAGAGCTATAGATGGTTTCTCGTGGTCCTAGAAGGGTCCTAGAAGGCCCAAAAATGGTCCCAGGGGGCTCTAGAGGGTTCCTCGTGGTCCTAGAAGGGTCCTCGAAAGCCCTAGAAGGGTCCCAGGGGACTCTGGAGGGTTCCTGGTGATTCTAAAAGGGTCCAAGAAAGCCCTAGAAGGGTCGCAGAGGGCTCTAGAGGGTACCCGTGGGTCCTAGGAGGGTCCTAGAAGGCCCTAAAAGGGTCCCAGGGGGCTCTAGAGTGTCCCTGGGGGCACTAGAAGGGTCCTAGAAGGCGCAAAGAGGGTCCCAGAGGTCTATAGAGGGCTCCTGGTGGTCCTAGAAGGGTCTTAGAAAGCCCTAACAGGGTCCCAGGGGGTTCTAGAGGGTCCCTGGGGGCCCTAGAATGGTCCTAGAATGCCCTAAGTGGGTCCCAGGGGGCTCTAGAGGGATCCTCGTGGTCCTAGAAGGGTCCTAGAAGGCCCTAAGTGGGTCCCAGAGGGCTCTAGAGGGTTCCTGGTGATCCTAGAAGGGCCCTAGTAGGCCCTAAAGACTCCCAGGGAGCTCTAGAGGGTCTCTGTGGGCACTAGAAGTGTCCTAGAATGTGCAAAAAGGTGTCCCAGAGGGCTATAGAGGGCTCCTGGTGGTCCTAGAAGGGTCTTAGAAGGCCCTAAGTGGGTCCCAGGGGGTTCTAGAAGGTTCCTCGTGGTCATAGAAGTGTCCTAGAAAGCCCTAGAAGGGTCCCAGGGGACTCTGGAGGGTTCCTGGTGATTCTAAAAGGGTCCAAGAAAGCCCTAGAAGGGTCCCAGAGGGCTCTATAGGGTACCCGTAGGTCCTAGGAGGGTCCTAGAAGGCCCAAAAGGGTCTCAGGGGGCTCTAGAGGGTCCCTGGGGGTACTAGAAGAGTCCTAGAAGGGCCTAAGTGGGTCCTAGGGGGCTCTAGAGGGCTCCTGGTGGTCCTAGAAGGGTCCTAGAAGGCCCTAAAGGGGTCCCAGGGGGCTCTATGGGGTTCCTGGGGCTCATAGAATGGACCTAGAAGGCTCTAAGGGGTCCCAGGGGGCTCTAGAGGGTCTCTGGTGGACCAAGAAGTGTCCAAGAAGGCCCTTAAGTGGTCCCACAGGTCTCTAGATGGTTACTCGTGGCCCTAGAAGACCCCTAGATGGCCCTAAGTGGGTCCCAGGGGGCTCTAGAGGGTTCCTGGTGGTCCTAGAAGGGTCCTAGAAGGCTCTAAAGAGGACCCAGGGTGCTCTAGAGGGTTCCCCGGGGTCTTACCATGGTCCTAGAAGGCCCTAAGCGGGACCCAGGGGGCTCTAGATGGTTTCCTCGTGGTCCTAGAAGAGTCCTAGAAGGCCCTAAGAGTGTCACAGGGGGCTCTAGAGGGTTCCTGGTGGTCCGAGAAGGGTCCTAGAAGGCCCTAAGGGGGTTACAGTGGGCTGTAGAGGGTTCCTGGTGGTCCTAGAACGGTACTAGAAGGCCCTAAGGTGGTCCCAGGGGGTTCTAGAATATTCCTGGGGTCCTAGAAGGGTCCTAGAATGCTCTAAGGTTTCCCAGGGGGCTCTAGATGGTTCCAGAGAGTCTTAAAATGGTCCTAGAAGGCCCTAAGTGGGTCCCAGGGGGCTCTAGAGGGTCCCTGCTGGCACTAGAAGGGCCCTAGAAGGCCGTAAGTGGGTCCCAGAGGGCTCTAGAGGGTTCCTCGTGGTCCTAGAAGTGTCCTAGAAGGCCCTAAGGGGGTCTCAGGAAGCTCTAGAGGGTTCCTGGGGCTCCTAGAAGGGTTCTAGAAGGCTCAAAGTGTAACCAGGGGGCTCTAGAAGGTCCCTGGGGTCCCTAGAAGGGTACTAGAAGGCACTAAATAGGACCCAGGGTGCTCTGGAGGGTTCCCCGGGGTCTTACCATGGTCCTAGAAGGCCCGAAGGGGGTCCCAGGTGGCTCTAGAGGGTTACCCGGGGTCTTAAAATGGTCCTAGAAGGCCCTAAGTGGGTCTCAGGGGGCTCTGGAAGTTTTCTCGTGGTCCTAGAAAGGTCCTAGAAGGTCCTTAAGGGGTCCAAGGGATCTCTAGGTGGTTCCTGGTGACTCTAGACGTGTCCTAGAAAGCCCTAGAAGGGTCCCAGGGGGCTCTAGAGGGTACCCACAGGTCCTAGAAGGGTCCTAGAAGGCTCTAAGCGGTCCCAGGGGGCTCTAGAGGGTCCCTGGAGGACCTAGAATTGTCCTAGAATGCCCGAAGGGGGTCCCACGGGGCTCTAGATGGTTCCCGTGGGTCCTAGAAGGGTCCTAGATGGCCCTAAGTGTGTCCCAGGGGGCTCTAGAGGGTTCCTCATAGTCCTAGAAGGGTCCTAGTAGGCCCTAAGGCAGTCCCAGTGGGCTCTAGAGGGTCCCTGGGGTGCCTAGAAGGGTTCTAGAAGGCCCTAAGGGGGTCCTAGGTGGCTCTAGAGGGTTCCTCGTGGTCCTAGAAGGGTCCTAGAAGGTCCTAAGCGGGTCTCAGGGGGCTCTAGAGGGTTCCTCGTTGTCCTAGAAGTGTCCTAGGAGGCTCTAAGGCATCCCAGGGGGCTCTAGAGGGTCTCTGGTGTCCCTAGAAGGGTCCTAGAAGGCACTAAGTGGGTCCCAGGGAGCTCTAGATGGTTTCTCGTGGTCCTAGAGGGGTCCCAGGGGGCTCTAGAGGATTCCTGGTGACTCTAAAAGTGTCCAAGAAAGCCCTAGAAGGGTCCCAGGGTGCTCTAGAGGGTTCCTGGTGATTCTAAAAGGGTCCTAGAAAGCCCTAGAAGGGTCCCAGAGGCCTCTAGAGGGTTCCTCGTGGTCCTAGAAGGGTCTTAGAAGGCCCTAAGGCGTCCCAGTGGGCTCTAGAGGGTCCCTGGGGGCCCTAGAAGGGTCCTAGAAAGCCCTAAGGGGGTCCCAGGGGGCTCTAGAGGGCTCCTGGGGGCCCTAGAAGGGTCCTAGAATGCCATAAGGGGGTCCCAGGGGGCTCTAGACGGTTTCTTGTGGTCCTAGAAGGGTCCTAGAAGGCCCTAAGTGGGTCCCAGTGGGTTCTAGAGGGTCCCTGGGGGGCCCTAGTAGGGTCCAAGAAGGCCCTAAAGAGGTCCCAGGGGGCTCTAGAGGGATTCTCGTGGTCCTAGATGGGTCCTAGAATGCCTTAAGGGGTCCCAGGGGGCTCTAGATGGCTCCTCGTGGTCCTAGAAGGGTCTTAGAAGGCCGTAAAGGGGTCCCAGGGGGCTCTAGATATCTTTAGATTGGATCTGGGGGGCTCTAGAAGGGTCTGGGGGCTTTTAGAAGGGATGTAAGAAGCTCTAGAAGGGTTCAGGGTCTTTTTGAAGCTCTCTGGGGGGCTCTAGAAGGGTCTGGGTTCTTTTAGAATGGGCGTGAGAAGCTCTTGAAGGGTCCCGGTGCCTTTAGAATGTCTCTGGGGGGCTCTAGATGGGTCTGGGGGCTTTTAAAAGGGTCATGAGAAGCTCTAGAAGGGTCCAGGGGCCTTTATAATGTCTCTGGGGGGCTCTAGAAGGGTCTGGGGGCTTTTAGAAGGGACGTGAGAAGCTCTAGAAGGGTCCAGGGGCCTTTAGAAGGTCTCTGGGGGGTCCAGAGGGGTCTGGGGGCTTTTAGAATTGTCCAGATGGGCTGTAGAAGGGTCTTGGCACTTTTAGAAGGGACCCAGGGGGCTCTAGAAGGGTCCAGGGGCTTTTAGAAGGGACGTGAGAAGCTCTAGAAGTTAGGGGTTAGTGTTAGGGTTAGGGTCATTAGGGTTAGGGTTAGGATTTGGGTTAGGGTTAGGGGTTATGGATAGGGGTATAGGGTTAGGGTTAGGGTTAGGGTCATTAGGGTTAGGGTTAGGGGTTAGGGGTTAGGGGTTAGAGTTAGGGGTTAGGGTTAGGGGTTAGGGGTTAGGGTTAGGGTTTAGGGTTAGGGTTTAGGGTTAGGGTTAGTGTTAGTGTTAGGGTCATTAGGGTTAGGGGTAAGGGGTTAGGTTTAGGGTTAGGGTTAAGGTCATTAGGGTTAGGGTTAGGGTTAGGGTTAGGTTTAGGGTTAGGTTTAGGGTTAGGTGTAAAGGTTAGGGTTAGGGTTTAGGGTTAGGGTTTAGGCTTAGGGTTAGGGGTTAGGGTTAGGGTTAGGCTTAGGGCTTAGGGTTAGGGTTAGGGTTAGGTTAGGGTTAGACTAGGGTTAAGGTTAGGGTTAGGGTCATAAGGGTTAGGGTTATGGTTAGGGTTATGGTTATGGTTAGGGGTTAGGGTGAGGGTTAGAGTTTAGGGTCATTAGGGTTAGGGTTAGGGTTAGGGTTAGGGGTTAGGGTTTATGGTTAGGGTTAGGGTCAGGGTTGGGTTAGGGTTAGGGTTATGGTTAGGGTTTAGGGTTATGGTCAGGGTTATGGGTTAGGGTTAGGGTTAGGGTTAGGCGTTAGGGTTTATGGTTAGGGTTGGGTTAGGGTTAGGGTTAGGGTGTTAGGGATTAGGGTTAGGGGGATAGGGATTAGGGTTATGGTTATCCGGTTAGGGTCAGTGTTGGGGATAGGGGGTTAGGGTTAAGTGTTAGGGTTAGGGGATTAGTCCTTCTAGAGCCCCTCTAGACAAATCTAAAGGCCTCTAGACCCTTCTAAAGGCCCCTGGACCCTTCCAGAGCTTCTCACGTCCCTTCTAAAAGCCCCCAGACCCTTCGAGTGCCCCCCAGAGACCTTCTAAAAGCGACCAGGCCATTCTAGAGCCCATCTGGACCATTCTAACAGCCTCCAGACTCCTCTAGAGCCCCCAGAACTATTTTAAAGGTCCTTGGACCCTTCTAGAGCTTCTCACGTCCCTTCTAAAAGAACCCAGACCTTTCTAGAGCCCCCCAGAGACCTTCTAAAGGCGCCCAGACCCTTCTACAGCCACTCACATCCCTTCTAAATGCCCACAGACCCTTCTAGAGCCCCCCAGAGACCTTCTAAAGGACCCTGGACCCTTCTAGAGCTTCTCACGTCGCTTCTAAAAGACCCCAGACCCTTCTAGACCCCCCAGAGACGTTCTAAAGGCATCTAGACCCTTCTAAATCCTCCCAGACCCATTCTAATGGACCCTAGACCCTTCTAGAGGGCCCCAGAGTCCTTCTAAAAGACCCCAGATCCCACTAGAGCCCCCCAGAGACGTTCTAAAGGCCCCTGGACCCTTCTAGAGATTCTCACGTCCTTTCTAAAGGCCCCCAGACCCTTCTAGAGCCCCCCAGAGACGTTCTAAAGGCCCCTGGACCCTTCTAGAGCTTCTCACATCCCTTCTAGAAGCCTCCAGACCCTTCTAGAGCCGCCAGAGACCTTCTAAAGGACCCTGGACCCTTCTAGAGCATCTCACGTCCCTTCTAGAGGACCCCAGACCCTTCTAGAGGCCCTCAGCGACATTCTAAAGGCCCCTGGACCCATCTAGATCTTCTCACGTCCATTTTAAAAGACCCCAGACCCTTCTAGAGCACCCCAGACCCATTCTAAAGGACCCTAGACCCTTCTAGAGCCCATCTGGACAATTCTAAAAGCCCCCAGACCCTTCTAGAGCCCCCCAGGGAGATTCAAAAAGACCCTGAACCCTTCTAGAGCTTCTCACATCCATTCTAAAAGCGCCCAGACCCTTCTAGAGCCCCCCAGATCCATACTAAAGACCTCTAGAGCACCCTGGGACCCCTTTATGGCCTTCTAAGACCCTTCTAGGACCACGAGGAACCCCCTAGAGCCCTCTGAGAACCACTTAGGGCCTTCTAGAATCCTTCTAAGACCACCAGGAACCCTCTAGAGCCCCCTGGGACGCACTTACGGCCTTCTAGGACGCTTCTAGGACCTCGAGAAACAATCTAGAGCCCCCTGGACCCCTTTAGGGCCTTCTAGGACCCTTCTAGGACCACGAGAAACCATCTAGAGCCCCACGGGACCCACTTAGAGCCTACTAGGATCATTGTAAGACCGCTGGGAACCTTCTAGAGACCCCTGGGACCCCCTTAGGGCTTTCTAAGACCCTTCTAGGACCACCAGGAGCCCTCTATAGCCCTCTGGGACCCTCTTTGCGCCTTCTAGGACCCTTCTAGGGCCCCCAGGGACCCTCAAAAGACACCTGGGACCCTTCTAAAACCACCAGGAACCCTCTAGAGCCCACTGGGACCCCTTAGGGCTTTGTAGAACCCTTCTAGGACCACGAGGAACCCTCTAGAGCCCCCTGGGACCACCTTAGGGCTTTGTAGAACCCTTCTAGGACCACGAGGAACCCTCTAGAGCCCCCTGGGACCACCTTAGGGCCTTCAAAGACCCTTCTAGGACCCACAGGCACCATCTAGAGCCCCCTGGGACCACTTTAGGGCCTTCTAGGACACTTCTAGGTCCTCCAGGTACCCTCTAGAGTCCCCTGGGATAGCTTAGAGCCTTCTAGGACCCTTCTAGGAGCACCAGGAGCCATCTAGAGCCCCCTGGGACCATTTTAGGGTCTTCTAGGACCCTTCTAGGACCACAGGGAAACCTCTAGAGCCCCCTGGGACCCTTCTAGGGCTTTCTAGGACACTTCTAGATTCACCAGGAACCCTCTAAAGCTCCCTTGGACCCCTTTAGGACTCTCTAGGACCCTTCTAGGACCACGAGAAACCTTCTAGAGCCCCCTGGGACCCACTTAGGGCCTTCTAGGACCATGGTAAGACCCCGGGGAACGCTCTAGAGCCCCCTGGGACCCCTTTAGGGCCTTCTAGGACTATTCTAGGGCCCCCAGAGACCCTCTAGAGCCCCCTGGAACCCCTTAGACCTTTCTAGGGCCCTTCTAGGAACCCCAGGAACCCTCTAGAGTCCACTGGGACCACTTTAGGGCCTTCTAGGTCCATTCTAAGACCACGAGAAACCATCTAGAGCCCTCTGGGAACCACTTAGGTCCTTCTAGGATCCTTCTAGGACCACGAGGAACCGTCTAGAGCTCCCTGGGCCCTATTTAGGGCCTCCTAGGACCCTTCTAGGACAACGAGAAACCCTCTAGAGCCCTCTGGGAACCACTTAGGGCCTTCTAGAATCCTTCTAGGACCACCAGGAACCCTCTAGAGCCCCCTGGGACCCCCTTAGGGCCTTCTAGGACCCTTCTAGGACCACAAGGAACCCTGTAGAGCCCCCTGGGACCACTTTAGGGCCTTCTAGGACCCTTCTAGGACCACGAGAAACCATCTAGACCCCCTGGGTCCCACTTAGGGCCTTCTAGGAACATTGTAAGACCCCTGGGAACCTTCTAGAGACCCCTGGGACCCCTTTAGTGCCTTCTAGGACCCTTCTAGGACCACCAGGAACCCTCTAGAGCTCCCTGGGACCAATTTAGGGCCTTCAAGGACCCTTCTAGGACCACGAGAAACAACCTAGAGCCAACTGTTACCCCCTTAGGGCCTTCTTGGACCATTTTAAGACCCCGGGGAACCCTCTAGGGCCTCCTGGGTCCCCTTTAGGGCCTTCTAGGACCCTTCTAGGGCCCCCAGGGACCCTCTAGAGCCCCCTGAGACCCCCTTGGGGCATTCTAGGAAACTTCTGGGACCACCAGGAACCCTCTAGAGCCCACTGGGACCCCTTTGGGCTTTGTAGAACCCTTCCAGGACCTCGAGGAACTCTCTAGAGCCCCCTGGGACCCCCTTAGGGCCTTCTAGGACCATTCTAGGACTCACGGTAACCATCTAGATTCCCGTGGCATCCACTTCGGGCGTTCTAGGACACTTCTAGGTCCTCCAGTGACCCTCTAGAGTCTCCTGGGACCGCTTAGAGCCTTCCAGGACCCTTCTAGGAGCACCAGGAACCCTCTAGAACCACTTGGGACCACTTTAGGGCCTTCTAGGACCCTTCTAGGACAACAAAGAACCCTCTAGAGCCCCCTGGGACCCTTCTAGGGTTTTCTAGGACACTTCTAGAGTCACCAGGAACCCTCTAGAGCTCCCTTGGACCCCGTTAGGGCATTCTAGGACCCTTCTAGGGCCCCCAGAGACACTCTAGAGCCCCCTGGAACCACTTAGACCATTCTAGGGCACTTCTAGGAACTACAGGATCCCTCTTGAGCCCCCTGGAACCCCCTTAGGGCCTTCTAAGACCCTTCTAGGACCACGAGAAACCATCTAGAGCCCCCTGGGACACACTTAGGGCCTTCTATGACCCTTCTATCACCCCCATAGACACTCTAGAGCCCCCTGGGACCCACTTAGGACTTTCTAGGACCACGAGGAACCCTCTAGAGCAACCGGGACCCTTCTAGAGCTTTATAGGAAACTTCTAGAGTCACCAGGAGCCCTCTAGAGCCCCCTGAGATCCAATTAGGGCCTCCTAGGACACTTCTAGGACAATGAGAAACCTCCTAGAGCCCCCTGAGACCCCCTTAGGGCCTTCTAGGACCCTTCTAGTGCCCCAGGGACCCTCTAGAGCCCCCTGGGACCCCTTAGGGCCTTCTAGAACCCTTCTAAGACCACTAGGACCTCTCTAGACCCCCCTGGGACCCCCTTAGGGCCTTCTCGGATGCTTCTAAGACCACGAAGGACCCTCTAGAGCCCCCTGGGTCCCCTTTAGGGCCTTCTAGGACCCTTTTAGAACCACGAGGAACCCTCTAGAGCCCCCTGGGACCCCCTTAGGGCCTTCTAAGACCCTTTTAGGACCACGAGAAACCATCTAGACCCCCTTGGGACCCATTTAGGGCCTTCTAGGACCCTTCTAGGACCCACGGGAACCCTCTAGAGCCCTCTGGGACCATTCTAGGTCTTTCTAGGACCCTTCTAGTGTCACCAGGAACCCTCTAGAGCCTTCTGGGACCCTTCTAGAGCTTTATAGGAGACTTCTAGAGTCACCAGGAGCCCTCTAGAGCCCCCTGGGACCCACTTAGGGCCTCCTAGGACACTTCTAGGACATGAGGAACCCCCTAGAGCACCCTGAGACCCACTTAGTGCCTTCTAGGACACTTCTAGTGTCCCAGGGACCCTCTAGAGCCCCCTGGGACCCCTTAGGGCCTTCTAGAACCCTTCTAAGACCACGAGAAACTCTCTAGAGGCACCTGGGACCTCCTTAGGGCCTTCTAGGACATTTCTAGGGCCCCCAGGGACCTTCTAGAGCCCTCTGGGACCCACTTGGGGCCTTCTCGGACGCTTCTAAGACCACAAAGAACCCTCTTGAGCCACCTGGGACCCCCTTAGAGCCTTCTAGGTACATTCTAGCACCACGAGGAACCCTCTAGAGCTCCCTAGGACCCCCTTAGAGCCTTCTATGACCCTTCTAGGACAACGAGAAACCATCTAGAGCCACCTGGGACCTCCTTAGGGTCTTCTGGGTTATTCTAGGAACACATGGAACCCTCTAGAGCCTCCTGGGACAACTTAGGGCCATGTAGTACCATTGTAAGATGCCGGGGAACCCTCTAGAGCCCCTTGGGACCGATTTAGTGCCTTCTAGGACCCTTCTAGTGCCCCCAGGGACCTTCTAGAGCACCCTGGGACCCCCTTAGAGCCTTCTAGGACCCTTCTAGGAGCCCCAGGAACCCTCTAGAGCCCCCTGGGAACCCCTTGGGGCCTTCTAGGACCATTCTAGGACCACGAGGAACCCTCTAGAGCCCCATGGGACCCATTAACGGCCTTCTAGAACACTTCTAGAACTACAAGGAACAATCTAGAACCCCCTGGGAAATTTCTAGGATTTTCTAAGACCCTTGTAGAGGCACCAGGAACCCTCTAGAGCCCCCTGGGACCCCCTTAAGGCCTTCTAGGACCCTTCTAGGATCCCAAAGGACCTTCTAGAGCCCCCTGGGACCGACTTAGGACCTTCTAGGACCTTTCTAGGGCCACGAGAAACCCTCTAGAGCCCCCTGGGACCACTTAGAGACTACTGGGACCCTTCTAGGAGCCCCAGGAACCCTCTAGACCCCCCTGCGACCCCCTTAGTACCTTCTAGGACCCTTCTACGACCTCGAGAAACCATCTAGAGCCCCCTGGGACCTCCTTAGAGCCTTCTAGGACCCTTCTAGGACCATGAGATACCATCTAGAGCCCCCTGGGACCCTTTAGGGTTTTCTAGGATCTTTCTAGGACCATGAGATACCATCTAGAGCCCCCTGGGACAACCGTAGGGCATTCTAGAACCATTTTAAGACCCCGGGGAACCCTCTAGAGCCCCCTGGGACCCCTTTAGGGCCTTCTAGGGCCATTCTAGGACCACAAGGAACCCTCTAGAGCACACTGAGACCCCCTTAGGGCCTTCTAGGACCCTTCTAGGAACACGAGGAACCCTCTAGAGCCCACTAGGACCCCCTTAGGGCCTTCTAGGACATTCTTAGACCCCCAGGGACCCTCTACAGCCAACTGGGCCCCCCTTAGAGCCTTCAAGGACCTTTCTAGGACCATGAGAAACCCTCTAGAGCCCCCTGGGACCCCCTTAGTGCATTCTAGGACCCTTCTAGGACCCAAGGGAACCCTCTAGAGCCCTCTGGGACCATTCTAGGTCTTTCTAGCACCATTCTAGTGTCACCATGTACCCTCTAGAGCCCCCTGGGACCCTTCTAGGGCTTTATAGGAGACTTCTAGAGTCACCAGGAGCCCTCTAGAGCCCCCTGGGACCCACTTAGGGCCTCCTAGGACCCTTCTAGGACAACGAAGAACCCCCTAGAGCCACCTGGGACCCACTTAGGTCCTTCTAGGACGCTTCTAGGACCACGAGAAACCCTCTAGAGACACCTGGGACCCCCGTAGGGCCTTCTAGGATCATTGTAAGTCCCTGGGAAACCCTCTAGAGACCCCTGGGACCTCCTTAGGGCCTTCTAAGACCCTTCTAGGACCCCCAGGGACCCTCTAGAGCCCACTGGGACCCCTTAGAGCCTTCTAGGACCCTTCTAAGACCACGAGGAACCCTGTAGAGCAACCTTGGACCCATTTAGTGCCTTCTAGAGCTCTTCTAGGACCACGAAGAATCCTCTGTAGTCCTCTGGGCACACTTAGGGCCTTCTAAGACCCTTCTAGGGCCACAAGGAACCCTCTAGAGCCCCCTGGGACCCCTTTATGGACTTCTAGGACCCTTCTAGGACCATGAGAAACAATCTACAGCCCCCTGGGACCAGTTTAGAGCCTTCTAGGACCCTTCTAGGACCACGAGAAACCCTCTAGAGCCCCCTGGGACCCACTTAGGGCCTTCTAGGACCATGGTAAGACCCCGGGGAACACTCTAAAGCCCCCTGGAAACACTTTAGGGCTTTCTACGGCCCTTCTAGGACCATGAGAAACAACCTAGAGCCCCCTAGTACCCCCTTAGGGCCTTCTAGGACCATTGTAAGTCACCGGCGAACACTCTAGAGCCCCCTGGGTCCCCTTTAGGGCCTTCTAGGACCCTTCTAGGGCCCCCAGGGACCCTCTAGAGCCCCCTGGGACCGCATGGATCCTTATAGGACTCTTCAAGGAGTACCAGGAACCCTCTAGAACCCCCTGGGACCATTTTAGGGCCTTCTAGGACCCTTCAAGGACCACGAGAAACCCTCTAGAGCCCCCTGGGACCCACTTAGACCCTTCTAGGTGCCTTCTAGGACCACGAGAAACCATGTAGAACCCCCTGGGTCCCCCTTAGTGTTTTCTAGGACCATTCTAGGACCACAAGAAACCCTCTAGAGACCCCTGGGACCCCCTTACGGCCTTCTAGGACCCTTTTAGAACCACGAGGATCCATCTAGACCCCCCTGCGACCCCTTTAGGGCCTTTTAGGGCGCTTCTAGGACCCAAGGGAACCATCTAGAGCCCTCTGGGACCATTCTAGGTTTTTCTAGGACCCGTCTAGTGTCACCATGTACCCTCTAGAGCCCGCTAGGTCCCTTCTAGAGCTTTATAGGAGACTTCTAGAGTCACCAGGAGCCCTCTAGAGCCCCCTGGGACCCACTTAGGGCCTCCTAGGACACTTCTAGGACAACGAGGAACCCCCTAGAGCAACCTGAGACCCACTTAGGGCCTTCTAGGACACTTCTAGTGTCCCAGGGACCTTCTAGAGCCCCCTGGGACCCCTTAGAGCCTTCTAGAACCCTTCTAAGACCACGAGGAACTCTCTAGAGGCACCTGGGACTTTCTTAGGGCCTTCTAGGACCTTTCTAGGGCCCCCAGGGACCTTCTAGAGCCCCCTGGGACCCCCTTAGGGCCTTCTCAGATGCTTCTAAGACCACGAAGAACCCTCTAGAGCTCTTTGGGACCCCCTTAGAGCCTTCTAGGAACATTCTAGCACCACGAGGAATCCTCTAGAGCTCCCTAGGACCCCCTTAGAGCTTTCTATGACCCTTCTAGGACCACGAGAAACCATCTAGAGCCACCTGGGACCTCCTTAGGGCCTTCTGGGTTATTCTAGGAACACATGGAACCCTCTAGAGCCCCCTGGGACCCACTTAGAGCCTCCTAGGACCCTTCTAGGACAATGAGGAAACCCCTAGAGCCACCTGAGACCCACTTAATGCCTTCTAGGACCCTTCTAGTGCCCCAAGGACCCTCTAGAGCCCCCTGGGACCCCTTAGGGCTTTCTTGGACGCTTCTAAGACCACGAGGCACCCTCTAGAGCAACCTTGGACCCATTTAGTGCCTTCTAGAGCTCTTCTAGGACCACGAAGAATCCTCTGGAGTCCTCTGGGCACCCTTAGGGCCTTCTAGAACCCTTCTAGGACCCTCGAGAACCCTCTAGAGCCCCGTGGGACCCTTCTACGGCTTTCTGGGACTCTTCTAGGGTCTCCAGGAACCCTCTAGAGCCCCCTGGGACCTTTCTAGGGCTTACTGGGACCCTTCTAGAGTCACCAGGAACCCTCTAGAGGTCCTAAGGGGGTCCCAGAGGGCTCTACAGGGTTCCCCATGGTCTTACAATGGTCCTAGAAGGTCCTAAAGGGTCCCAGGGGGTCTACATGGTTCCTAGTGGTCCTAGAAGGGACCTAGAAGGCCCTAAAATGGTCCCAGGGGGCTCTAGAGGGTTCCTCGTGGTCCTAGAAGGGTCTTAGAAGGCCCTAAATGCTTCCCAGGGGGCTCTAGAGGGATGCTGGTGGTGTTTGACGTGTCCTAGAAGGACCTAAGTGGGTCCCATGG
Source organism: Phaenicophaeus curvirostris (assembly GCF_032191515.1). Taxonomy (NCBI): domain Eukaryota; kingdom Metazoa; phylum Chordata; class Aves; order Cuculiformes; family Cuculidae; genus Phaenicophaeus; species Phaenicophaeus curvirostris. Next base: position 15,048 of record NW_027207047.1, on the reverse strand, counting down.
GGCTCTAGAGGGATTCAGGGACACCTAGAAGGGTCGTAGAAGGCTCTAAGGAGTCCCAGGGGGCTCTAGATGGTTTCTCGTGGTCCTAGAAGGGTCCTAGAAGGTCCTAAGTGGGTCCCAGATGGCTCTGAGGGTTCCTGGTGATCCTAGAAGGGTACTAGAAGGCCCTAAGGGAGTCCCTGGGGGCTCTAGAGGGTTTCTCGTGGTCCTAGAAGGGTCCTAGAAGGCCTTAAGGAGTCCTAGGGGACTCTAGAGTGTTCCCTGGGGTCTTACAATGGTCCTAGTAGGCCCTAAGGGGGTCCCAGACGACTCTAGGGGGTTCCCCGGGGTCATACAATTGTCCTAGAAGGTCCTAAGTGGTCCCAGGGGGTTCTAGATGGTTCCTCGTGGTCGTAGAAGACACCTAGAAGGCCCTAAGGGGGTCCCAGGGGGCTCTAGAGTGTCCCTGGTGGCCCTAGAAGGGTCCTAGAAGACCCTAGAGGGGTCCCAGGGGGCTCTAGAGGGTCCCTGGGGGCACTAGAAGGGTCCTAGAAGGCCCTAAGGGGGTCCCAGAGTGCTCTAGAGTGTCCCTGGTGGTCCTAGAAGGGCCCTAGAAGGGCCTAAAGAGGTCCCAGGGAGCTCTAGAGGGTTCCCCGGGGTCTTACAATGATCCTAGAAGGCTGTAAGGGGTTCCCAGGGAGCTCTAGATGGTTTCTCGTGGTCCTAAAAGGGTCCTAGAAGGCCCTAAGTGCGTCCCAGGGGGCTCTAGAGCGTTTCTTGTGGTCCTAGAAGGGTCTTAGAAGGCCATAAAGGGGTCCCAGGGGGCTCTAGAGGGTTCCTGGGAGCACTAGAAGGGTCCTAGAAGGCTTTAAGGGGGTCCCAGAGGGCTTTAGAAGGTTCCTGGTGGTCCTAGAAGGGTCCTAGAAGGCCCTATGTGGGTCCCAGGGGTGTTAGAGGGTTCCTGTGTCTCCTAGAATTGTCCTAGAATGCCCTAAGTGAGTCCCAGGGGGCTCTAGAGGGTTTCTCGTGGTCCTAGAAGTGTCCTGGAAGGCCCTAAGGGTGTCCCAGGGGGCTCCAGAGGGTTTCCCATGATTCTAGAAGGGTCGTAGAAGGCCCTAAGTGGGGCCCAGTGGGCTCTAGAGGGTCCCTGGGGGTCCAAGAAGGGTTCTAGAAGGCCCTAAGTGGGTCCTAGGGGCCTCTAGAGTGTTCCTGGTGCTCCTAGAAGGGTCCTAGAAGGCCTTAAGGGGGTTCCAGGGGGCTCGAGAGGGTTCTACGAGTCCTAGAAGACACCTAGAATGCCCTAAGTCAGTCCCAGGGGGCTCTAAAGGTTCCTTGGGCTCCTAGAAAGGTCCTAGAAGGCTCTAAGGGGGTCCCAGGGGGCTCTAGAAGGTTCCTTGTGGACCTAGAAGGGTCTTAGAAGGCCCTAAGGGGGTCCCAGAGGGATCTAGAGGGTTCCTGGGGGGTCTAGAAGGGTCCTAGAAGGACCTAAGGGGGTCCCAGAGGGCTCTAGAAGGTTCCTGGTGGTCCTAAAAGGGCCCTAGAAGGCCCTAAGGGGGTCCCAGGGGGTTCTAGAAGATTCCTGGGGTCCTAGAAGGGACCTAGAATGCTGTAAGGTGTCCCAGGGCGCTCTATATTGATTTTCAGAGTCTTAAAATGGTCCTAGAAAGCCCTAAAGTGGTCCCAGGGGGTTCTAGAGGGACCCTGGCGGCCCTAGAATTGTCTGAGAAGGCCCTAAGGGCGTCCCAGGGGGCTCTAGAGGGTTCCTTGTGGTCCTAGAAGGGTCCTAGAAGGCCCTAAGGGGGTCCCAGCGGGCTCTAGAGGGTTCCTGGGGCTCCTAGAAGGGTTCTAGAAGGCTCTAAAGGGAACCAGGGGGCTCTAGAAAGTCCCTGGGTCCCTAGAAGTGTACTAGAAGGCCCTAAAGAGGACGCAGGGTGCTCTAGAGGGTTCCCCGGGGTCTTACCATGGTCCTAGAAGGCCCTAAGTGGGTCCCAGGGGGCTCTATCTGCTTTCCTCGTGGTCCTAGAAGAGTCGTAGAAGGACTTAAGCAAGTCCCAGGGGGCTCTAGAGGGTTCCTGGTGTCCGAGAAGGGTCCTAGACGGCCCTAAGTGGGTCCCAGGGGGTTCTAGAAGGTTCCTCGTGGTCATAGAAGGGTCCTAGAATGTTCTAAGGGGTCCCAGGGGGCTCTAGATGGTTCCCCGGAGACTTAAAATGGTCCTAGAAGGACCTAAGGGGGTCCCAGGGGGCTCTAGAGGGTTTCTCGTGGTCCTAGAAGTCTCCTAGAAGGCACTAAGGGGGTCCCAGGGGGCTCTAGAGGGTCCCTGGGGGCCCTAGAAGGGTCCTAGAAGGCCCTAAGGGGTTCCCAGAGGGCTCTAGATGGTTCCTCGTGGTCCTAGACAGGTCCTAAAAGGCCCTAAGGGGACCCAGGGGGCTCTAGGAGGTCCCTGGGGGCCCTAGAAGTGTACTAGAAGGCCTTAAATAGGACCCAGGGTGCTCTAGAGGGTTCCCCGGGGTTTTACCATGGACCTAGAAGGCCCTAAGGGGGTCCCAGGGGGCTCTAGAGGGTTCCTCGTGGCCCTAGAAGGGTTCTAGAAGGACTTAAGCAAGTTCCAGGGGGTCTAGAGGGTCACTGGGGGCGCTAGAAGAGCCCTAGAAGGCCCTAAGGTGTCCCAGGGGGCTCTAGACGGATCCTTGTGGTCCTAGAATGGTCCTAGAAGGCCCTAAGTGGGTCCCAGGTGGCTCTAGAGGGATCCATGTGGTCCTAGAAGTGTCCTAGAAGGCTCTAAGTGGTCCCACGAGGCTCTTGAGGGTTCCCCAGGGTCTTACAATGATCCTAGAAGGCCCTAAGGGAGTCCCAGGGGCTCTAGAGTGTTTCTCCTGGTCCTAGAAGGGTTCTAGAAGGCCTTAAGCAAGTCCCAGGGGGCTCTAGAGGGTTCCTCGTGGTCCTAGAAGGGTCCTAGAAGGCCCTAAGTGGGTCCCAGAGGGCTCTAGAGGGTTCCTGGTGATCCTAGAAGGGTCCTAGTAGGCCCTAAAGACTCCCAGGGAGCTCTAGAGGGTCTCTGGGGGCACTAGAAGTGTCCTAGAATGTGCAAAAAGTTGTCCCAGAGGGCTCTAGAGGGCTCCTGGTGGTCCTAGAAGGGTCTTAGAAGGCCCTAAGTGGGTCCCAGGGGGCTCTAGAGGGTCCCTGGGGGCCCTAGAAGGGACCTAGAATGCCCTAAGTGGGTCCCAGGGGGCTCTAGAGGGTTCCTCGTGGTCCTAGAAGGGTCCTCGAAGGCTCTAAGGCATCCCAGGGGGCTCTAGACGGTCTCTGGGGACCCTAGAAGAGTCCTAGAACGCCCTAAAGGGGTCCCAGAGAGCTATAGATGGTTTCTCGTGGTCCTAGAAGGGTCCTAGAAGGCCCTAAAATGGTCCCAGGGGGCTCTAGAGGGTTCCTCGTGGTCCTAGAAGGGTCCTAGAAAGCCCTAGAAGGGTCCCAGGGGACTCTGGAGGGTTCCTGGTGATTCTAAAAGGGTCCAAGAAAGCCCTAGAAGGGTCCCAGAGGGCTCTAGAGGGTACCCGTGGGTCCTAGGAGGGTCCTAGAAGGCCCTAAAAGGGTCCCAGCGGGCTCTAGAGGGTCCCTGGGGGTACTAGAAGAGTCCTAGAAGGCCCTAAGTGGGTCCTAGGGGGCTCTAGAGGGCTCCTGGTGGTCCTAGAAGGGTCCTAGAAGGCCCTAAAGGGGTCCCAGGGGGCTCTAGACGGACCCTGGCGGCCCTAGAATTGTCCTAGAAGGCCCTAAATGGGTCCCAGGGGGCTTTAGAGGGTTCCTTGTGGTCCTAGAAGGGTCCTAGAAGGCCCTAAGGGGGTCCCAGCGGGCTCTAGAGGGTTCCTGGGGGCGCTAGAATTGTCCTAGAAGGCCCTAAGGGGGTCCCAGGGGGCTCTAGAGGGTTCCTTCTGGTCCTAGAAGGGTCCTACAAGGCTCTAAGTGGTACCATGAGGCTCTAGAGGGTTCCCCAGGGTCTTAAAATGAACCTAGAATGTCCTAAGTGGGTCCCAGGGGGCTCTAGATGGTTTCTCGTGGTCCTAGAATAGTCCTAGAAGGCCTTAAGCAAGTCCCAGGGGGCTCTAGAGAGTTCCTCGTGGTCCTAGAAGGGTTCTAGAAGGCCCTAAGTGGGTCCCAGAGGGCTCTAGAGGGTTCCTGGTGACCCTAGAACGGTCCTAGAAGGACCTAAGGAGGTCCCAGGGGGCTCTAGAGGGTTTCTCGTGGTCCTAGAAGGGTCCTAGTAGGCCCTAAGGAGTCCCAGGGGGCTCTAGAGTGTCCCTGGGGGCACTAGAAGGGTCCTAGAAGGCGCAAAGAGGGTCCCAGAGGGCTATAGAGGGCTCCTGGTGGTCCTAGAAGGGTCTTAGAAAGCCCTAAGGGGGTCCCAGGGGGCTCTAGAGGGTTCCTGGTGATCCTAGAAGGGTCCTAGTAGGCCCTAAAGACTCCCAGGGAGCTCTAGAGGGTCTCTGGGGGCACTAGAAGTGTCCTAGAATGTGCAAAAAGGTGTCCCAGGGGGCTCTAGAGGGTCCCTGGGGGCCCTAGAAGGGTCCTAGAATGACCTAAGGGGGTCCCAGGGGGCTCTAGAGGGTTCCTCGTGGTCCTAGAAGGGTCCTCGAAGGCTCTAAGGCATCCCAGGGGGCTCTAGACGGTCTCTGGGGACCCTAGAAGAGTCCTAGAACGCCCTAAAGGGGTCCCAGAGAGATATAGATGGTTTCTCGTGGTCCTAGAAGGGTCCTAGAAGGCCCTAAAATGGTCCTGGGGGCTCTAGAGGGTTCCTCGTGGTCCTAGAAGGGTCCTAGAAAGCCCTAGAAGGGTCCCAGGGGACTCTGGAGGGTTCCTGGTGATTCTAAAAGGGTCCAAGAAAGGCCTTGAAGGGTCCCAGAGGGCTCTAGAGGGTACCCGTGGGTCCTAGGAGGGTCCTAGAAGGCCCTAAAAGGGTCCCAGGGGGCTCTAGAGGGTCCCTGGGGGTACTAGAAGAGTCCTAGAAGGACCTAAGTGAGTCCTAGGGGGCTCTAGAGGGTTCCTGGTGGTCCTAGAAGGGTCCTAGAAGGCCCTAAAATGGTCCCGGGGGCTCTAGACGGACCCTGGCGGCCCTAGAATTGTCCTAGAAGGCCCGAAAGGGGTCCCAGGGGGCTCTAGAGGGTTCCTTGTGGTCCTAGAAGGGTCCTAGAAGGCCCTAAGGGGGTCCCAGGGGGCTCTAGAGGGTTCCTGGGGCTCCTAGAAGGGTTCTAGAAGGCTCAAAGGGTAACCAGGGGGCTCTAGAAGGTCCCTGGGGGCCCTAGAAGGGTACTAGAAGGCACTAAAGAGGACCCAGGGTGCTCTGGAGGGTTCCCCAGGGTCTTACCATGGCCCTAGAAAGCCCTAAGGGGGTCCCAGGGGGCTCTTGAGGGTTCCCTGTGTCCTAGAAGGGTCCTAGAAGGCCCTAAGGGGGTCCCAGGGGGCTCTAGAGGGTACCTGGGGGCGCTAGAATTGTCCTAGAAGGCCCTAAGTGAGTCCCAGGGGGCTCTAGAGGGTTCCTCGTGGTCCTAGAAGGGTCCTAGAAGGCCCTAAATGGGTCCCAGGTGGCTCTAGAGGGTTCCTCGTGGTACTAGAATCGTCCTAGAAGGCTCTAAGTGGTCCCACGACGCTCTAGATGGTTCCCCAGGGTCTTACAATGATCCTAGAAGGCCCTATGTGAGTCCCAAGGGGTTCTAGATGGTTTCTTGTGGTCCTAGAAGGGTCCTTGAAGTTCTTCAGGGGGTCCCAGTGGGCCCTAGAGAGTTCCTCGTGGACCTAGAAGGGTGCTAGAAGGCCCTAAGGGGGTCCCAGAGGGATCTAGAGGGTTATTGGGGGGTCTAGAAGGGTCCTAGAAGGACCTAAGAGGGTCCCAGAGGGCTCTAGAGGGTTCTTGGTGGTCCTAGAAGGGTCCTAGAAGGCCTTAAGGGGGTCCCAGAGGGCTCTAGATGGTTCCTGGGGCTCCTAGAAGGGTTCTAGAAGGCTCTAAAGGGAACCAGGGGGCTCTAGAAAGTCCCTTGGTCCCTAGAAGTGTACTGGAAGGCCCTAAGGAGGACGCAGGGTGCTCTAGAGGGTTTCCCGCGGTCTTACCATGGTCCTAGAAGGCCCTAAGTTGGTCCCAGGGGGCTCTATCTGGTTTCCTCGTGGTCCTAGAAGAGTCCTAGAAGGCCTTAAGCAAGTCCCAGGGGGCTCTAGAGGGTTCCTGGTGGTCCGAGAAGGGTCCTAGACGGCCCTAAGGGGGTCCCAGGTGGTTCTAGAAGGTTCCTCGTGGTCATAGAAGGGTCCTAGAATGTTCTAAGGGGTCTCAGGGGCCTCTAGATGGTTCCCCGGAGACTTTAAATGGTCTTAGAAGGCCCTAAGGGGTTCTCAGAGGGCTCTAGATGGTTCCTCCTGGTCCTAGAATGGTCCTAAAAGGCCCTAAGTGGACCCAGGGGGCTCTAGAAGGTCCCTGGGGGCCCTAGAAGTGTACTAGAAGGCCTTAAATAGGACCCAGGGTGCTCTAGAGGGTTCCCCGGGGTTTTACCATGGACCTAGAAGGCCCTAAGGGGGTCCCAGGGGGCTCTAGAGGGTTCCTGGTGGCCCTAGAAGGGTTCTAGAAGGACTTAAGCAAGTTCCAGGGGGGTCTAGAGGGTCACTGGGGGCGCTAGAAGAGCCCTAGAAGGTCCTAAGGTGTCCCAGGGGGCTCTAGAGGGATCCTCGTGGTCCTAGAAGGGTCCTAGAAGGCTCTAAGGGGTCCCACGAGGCTCTTGAGGGTTCCCCAGGGTCTTACAATAACCCTAGAAGGCCCTAAGGGAGTCCCAGGGGGCTGTAGAGTGTTTCTCCTGGTCCTAGAAGGGTTCTAGAAGGCCTTAAGCAAGTCCCAGGGGGCTCTAGAGGGTTCCTCGTGGTCCTAGAAGGGTCCTAGAAGGCCCTAAGTGGGTCCCAGATGGCTCTAGAGGGTTCCTGGTGATCCTAGAAGGGTCCTAGTAGGCCCTAAAGACTCCCAGGGAGCTCTAGAGGGTCTCTGGGGGCACTAGAAGTGTCCTAGAATGTGCAAAAAGGTGTCCCAGAGGGCTCTAGAGGGCTCCTGGTGGTCCTAGAAGGGTCTTAGAATGCCCTAAGTGGGTCCCAGGGGGCTCTAGAGGGTCCCTGGGGGCCCTAGAAGGGTCCTAGAATGCCCTAAGGGGGTCCCAGGGGGCTCTAGAGGGTTCCTCGTGGTCCTAGAAGGGTCCTCGAAGGCTCTAAGGCATCCCAGGGGGCTCTAGACTGTCTCTGGGGACGCTAGAAGAGACCTAGAAGGCCCTAAGTGAGTCCTAGGGGGCTCTAGAGGGCTCCTGGTGGTCCTAGAAGGGTCCTAGAAGGCCCTAAAATGGTCCCGGGGGCTCTAGACGGACCCTGGCGGCCCTAGAATTGTCCTAGAAGGCCCGAAAGGGGTCCCAGGGGGCTCTAGAGGGTTCCTTGTGGTCCTAGAAGGGTCCTAGAAGGCCCTAAGGGGGTCCCAGCGGGCTCTAGAGGGTTCCTGGGGCTCCTAGAAGGGTTCTAGAAGGCTCAAAGGGTAACCAGGGGGCTCTAGAAGGTCCCTGGGGGCCCTAGAAGGGTACTAGAAGGCACTAAAGAGGACCCAGGGTGCTCTGGAGGGTTCCCCAGGGTCTTACCATGGCCCTAGAAAGCCCTAAGTGGGTCCCAGGGGGCTCTTGAGGGTTCCCTGTGTCCTAGAAGGGTCCTAGAAGGCCCTAAGGGGGTCCCAGGGGGCTCTAGAGGGTACCTGGGGGCGCTAGAATTGTCCTAGAAGGCCCTAAGGGGGTCCCAGGGGGCTCTAGAGGGTTCCTTGTGGTCCTAGAAGGGTCCTAGAAGGCCCTAAATGGGTCCCAGGGGGCTCTAGAGGGTTCCTTGTGGTACTAGAATCGTCCTAGAAGGCTCTAAGTGGTCCCACGACGCTCTAGATGGTTCCCCAGGGTCTTACAATGATCCTAGAAGGCTCTATGTGAGTCCCAAGGGGTTCTAGATGGTTTCTTGTGGTCCTAGAAGGGTCCTTGAAGTTCTTAAGGGGGTCCCAGTGGGCTCTAGAGAGATCCTTGTGGTCCTAGAAGGGTGCTAGAAGGCCCTAAGGGGGTCCCGGAGGGATCTAGAGGGTTATTGGGGGGTCTAGAAGGGTCCTAGAAGGACCTAAGGGGGTCCCAGAGGGCTCTAGAGGGTTCCTCGTGGTCCTAGAAGGGTCCTAGAAGGCGCAAAGAGGGTCCCAGAGGGCTCTAGAGGGTTCCTGGGGCTCCTAGAAGGGTTCTAGAAGGCTCTAAAGGGAACCAGGGGGCTCTAGAAAGTCCCTGGGTCCCTAGAAGTGTACTAGAAGGCCCTAAAGAGGACGCAGGGTGCTCTAGAGGGTTCCCCGGGGTCTTACCATGGTCCTAGAAGGCCCTAAGTGGGTCCCAGGGGGCTCTATCTGGTTTCCTCGTGGTCCTAGAAGAGTCCTAGAAGGCCTTAAGCAAGTCCCAGGGGGCTCTAGAGGGTTCCTGGTGGTCCGAGAAGGGTCCTAGACGGCCCTAAGGGGGTCCCAGGTGGTTCTGGAAGGTTCCTCGTGGTCATAGAAGGGTCCTAGAGTGTTCTAAGGGGTCTCAGGGGCCTCTAGATGGTTCCCCGGAGACTTAAAATGGTCCTAGAAGGCCCTAAGGGGTTCTCAGAGGGCTCTAGATGGTTCCTCCTGGTCCTAGAATGGTCCTAAAAGGCCCTAAGTGGACCCAGGGGGCTCTAGAAGGTCCCTGGGGGCCCTAGAATTGTACTAGAAGGCCTTAAATAGGACCCAGGGTGCTCTAGAGGGTTCCCGGGGTTTTACCATGGACCTAGAAGGCCCTAAGGGGGTCCCAGGGGGCTCTAGAGGGTTCCTGGTGGCCCTAGAAGGGTTCTAGAAGGACTTAAGCAAGTTCCAGGGGGGTCTAGAGGGTCACTGGGGGCGCTAGAAGAGCCCTAGAAGGCCCTAAGGTGTCCCAGGGGGCTCTAGAGGGATCCTCGTGGTCCTAGAAGGGTCCTAGAAGGCTCTAAGGGGTCCCACGAGGCTCTTGAGGGTTCCCCAGGGTCTTATAATGATCCTAGAAGGCCCTAAGGGAGTCCCAGGGGGCTGTAGAGTGTTTCTCCTGGTCCTAGAAGGGTTCTAGAAGGCCTTAAGCAAGTCCCAGGGGGCTCTAGAGGGTTCCTCGTGGTCCTAGAAGGGTCCTAGAAGGCCCTAAGTGGGTCCCAGAGGGCTCTAGAGGGTTCCTGGTGATCCTAGAAGGGTCCTAGTAGGCCCTAAAGACTCCCAGGGAGCTCTAGAGGGTCTCTGGGGGCACTAGAAGTGTCCTAGAATGTGCAAAAAGGTGTCCCAGAGGGCTATAGAGGGCTCCTGGTGGTCCTAGAAGGGTCCTAGAAGGCCCTAAGTGGGTCCCAGGGGGCTCTAGAGGGTCCCTGGGGGTACTAGAAGAGTCCTAGAATGCCCTAAGGGGGTCCCAGGGGGCTCTAGAGGGTTCCTCGTGGTCCTAGAAGGGTCCTCGAAGGCTCTAAGGCATCCCAGGGGGCTCTAGACGGTCTCTGGGGACCCTAGAAGAGACCTAGAACGCCCTAAAGGGGTCCCAGAGAGCTATAGATGGTTTCTCGTGGTCCTAGAAGGGTCCTAGAAAGCCCTAGAAGGGTCCCAGGGGACTCTGGAGGGTTCCTGGTGATTCTAAAAGGGTCCAAGAAAGCCCTAGAAGGGTCCCAGAGGGCTCTAGAGGGTACCCGTGGGTCCTAGGAGGGTCCTAGAAGGCCCTAAAAGGGTCCCAGGGGGCTCTAGAGGGTTCCTGGTGGTCCTAAAAGGGTCCTAGAAGGCCCTAAGTGGGTCCCAGGGGGTTCTAGAAGATTCCTGGGGTCCTAGAAGGGACCTAGAATGCTGTAAGGTGTCCCAGGGCGCTCTATATTGATTTTCAGAGTCTTAAAATGGTCCTAGAAAGCCCTAAAGTGGTCCCAGGGGGTTCTAGAGGGACCCTGGCGGCCCTAGAATCGTCCGAGAAGGCCCTAAGGGGGTCCCAGGGGGCTCTAGAGGGTTCCTTGTGGTCCTAGAAGGGTCCTAGAAGGCCCTAAGGGGGTCCCAGCGGGCTCTAGAGGGTTCCTGGGGCTCCTAGAAGGGTTCTAGAAGGCTCTAAAGGGAACCAGGGGGCTCTAGAATGTCCCTGGGTCCCTAGAAGTGTACTAGAAGGCCCTAAAGAGGATGCAGGGTGCTCTAGAGGGTTCCCCGGGGTCTTACCATGGTCCTAGAAGGCCCTAAGTGGGTCCCAGGGGGCTCTATCTGCTTTCCTCGTGGTCCTAGAAGAGTCGTAGAAGGACTTAAGCAAGTCCCAGGGGGCTCTAGAGGGTTCCTGGTGTCCGAGAAGGGTCCTAGACGGCCCTAAGGGGGTCCCAGGGGGTTCTAGAAGGTTCCTCGTGGTCATAGAAGGGTCCTAGAATGTTCTAAGGGGTACCAGGGGGCTCTAGATGGTTCCCCGGAGACTTAAAATGGTCCTAGAAGGACCTAAGGGGGTCCCAGAGGGCTCTAGAGGGTTTTTTGTGGTCCTAGAAGTCTCCTAGAAGGCACTAAGGGGGTCCCAGGGGGCTCTAGAGGGTCCCTGGGGACCCTAGAAGGGTCCTAGAAGGCCCTAAGGGGTTCCCAGAGGGCTCTAGATGGTTCCTCGTGGTCCTAGACAGGTCCTAAAAGGCCCTAAGGGGACCCAGGGGGCTCTAGGAGGTCCCTGGGGGCCCAGAAGTGTACTAGAAGGCCTTAAATAGGACCCAGGGTGCTCTAGAGGGTTCCCCGGGGTTTTACCATGGACCTAGAAGGCCCTAAGGGGGTCCCAGGGGGCTCTAGAGGGTTCCTCGTGGCCCTAGAAGGGTTCTAGAAGGACTTAAGCAAGTTCCAGGGGGTCTAGAGGGTCACTGGGGGCGCTAGAAGAGCCCTAGAAGGCCCTAAGGTGTCCCAGGGGGCTCTAGACGGATTCTTGTGGTCCTAGAATGGTCCTAGAAGGCCCTAAGTGGGTCCCAGGTGGCTCTAGAGGGATCCATGTGGTCCTAGAAGTGTCCTAGAAGGCTCTAAGGGGTCCCACGAGGCTCTTGAGGGTTCCCCAGGGTCTTACAATGATCCTAGAAGGCCCTAAGGGAGTCCCAGGGGCTCTAGAGTGTTTCTCCTGGTCCTAGAAGGGTTCTAGAAGGCCTTAAGCAAGTCCCAGGGGGCTCTAGAGGGTTCCTCGTTGTCCTAGAAGGGTCCTAGAAGGCCCTAAGTGGGTCCCAGAGGGCTCTAGAGGGTTCCTGGTGATCCTAGAAGGGTCCTAGTAGGCCCTAAAGACTCCCAGGGAGCTCTAGAGGGTCTCTGGGGGCACTAGAAGTGTCCTAGAATGTGCAAAAAGGTGTCCCAGAGGGCTATAGAGGGCTCCTGGTGGTCCTAGAAGGGTCTTAGAAGGCCCTAAGTGGGTCCCAGGGGGCTCTAGAGGGTCCCTGGGGGCCCTAGAAGGGACCTAGAATGCCCTAAGTGGGTCCCAGGGGGCTCTAGAGGGTTCCTCGTGGTCCTAGAAGGGTCCTCGAAGGCTCTAAGGCATCCCAGGGGGCTCTAGACGGTCTCTGGGGACCCTAGAAGAGTCCTAGAACGCCCTAAAGGGGTCCCAGAGAGCTATAGATGGTTTCTCGTGGTCCTAGAAGGGTCCTAGAAGGCCCTAAAATGGTCCCAGGGGGCTCTAGAGGGTTCCTCGTGGTCCTAGAAGGGTCCTAGAAAGCCCTAGAAGGGTCCCAGGGGACTCTGGAGGGTTCCTGGTGATTCTAAAAGGGTCCAAGAAAGCCCTAGAAGGGTCCCAGAGGGCTCTAGAGGGTACCCGTGGGTCCTAGGAGGGTCCTAGAAGGCCCTAAAAGGGTCCCAGGGGGCTCTAGAGGGTCCCTGGGGGTACTAGAAGAGTCCTAGAAGGCCCTAAGTGGGTCCTAGGGGGCTCTAGAGGGCTCCTGGTGGTCCTAGAAGGGTCCTAGAAGGCCCTAAAGGGGTCCCAGGGGGCTCTAGACGGACCCTGGCGGCCCTAGAATTGTCCTAGAAGGCCCTAAATGGGTCCCAGGGGGCTTTAGAGGGTTCCTTGTGGTCCTAGAAGGGTCCTAGAAGGCCCTAAGGGGGTCCCAGCGGGCTCTAGAGGGTTCCTGGGGGCGCTAGAATTGTCCTAGAAGGCCCTAAGGGGGTCCCAGGGGGCTCTAGAGGGTTCCTTCTGGTCCTAGAAGGGTCCTACAAGGCTCTAAGTGGTACCATGAGGCTCTAGAGGGTTCCCCAGGGTCTTAAAATGAACCTAGAATGTCCTAAGTGGGTCCCAGGGGGCTCTAGATGGTTTCTCGTGGTCCTAGAAGAGTCCTAGAAGGCCTTAAGCAAGTCCCAGGGGGCTCTAGAGAGTTCCTCGTGGTCCTAGAAGGGTTCTAGAAGGCCCTAAGTGGGTCCCAGAGGGCTCTAGAGGGTTCCTGGTGACCCTAGAACGGTCCTAGAAGGACCTAAGGAGGTCCCAGGGGGCTCTAGAGGGTTTCTCGTGGTCCTAGAAGGGTCCTAGTAGGCCCTAAGGAGTCCCAGGTGGCTCTAGAGTGTCCCTGGGGGCACTAGAAGGGTCCTAGAAGGCGCAAAGAGGGTCCCAGAGGGCTATAGAGGGCTCCTGGTGGTCCTAGAAGGGTCTTAGAAAGCCCTAAGGGGGTCCCAGGGGGCTCTAGAGGGTTCCTGGTGATCCTAGAAGGGTCCTAGTAGGCCCTAAAGACTCCCAGGGAGCTCTAGAGGGTCTCTGGGGGCACTAGAAGTGTCCTAGAATGTGCAAAAAGGTGTCCCAGGGGGCTCTAGAGGGTCCCTGGGGGCCCTAGAAGGGTCCTAGAATGACCTAAGGGGGTCCCAGGGGGCTCTAGAGGGTTCCTCGTGGTCCTAGAAGGGTCCTCGAAGGCTCTAAGGCATCCCAGGGGGCTCTAGACGGTCTCTGGGGACCCTAGAAGAGTCCTAGAACGCCCTAAAGGGGTCCCAGAGAGATATAGATGGTTTCTCGTGGTCCTAGAAGGGTCCTAGAAGGCCCTAAAATGGTCCCGGGGGCTCTAGACGGTTCCTCGTGGTCCTAGAAGGGTCCTAGAAAGCCCTAGAAGGGTCCCAGGGGACTCTGGAGGGTTCCTGGTGATTCTAAAAGGGTCCAAGAAAGCCCTAGAAGGGTCCCAGAGGGCTCTAGAGGGTACCCGTGGGTCCTAGGAGGGTCCTAGAAGGCCCTAAAAGGGTCCCAGGGGGCTCTAGAGGGTCCCTGGGGGTACTAGAAGAGTCCTAGAAGGCCCTAAGTGAGTCCTAGGGGGCTCTAGAGGGTTCCTGGTGGTCCTAGAAGGGTCCTAGAAGGCCCTAAAATGGTCCCGGGGGCTCTAGACGGACCCTGGCGGCCCTAGAATTGTCCTAGAAGGCCCTAAAGGGGTCCCAGGGGGCTCTAGAGGGTTCCTTGTGGTCCTAGAAGGGTCCTAGAAGGCCCTAAGGGGGTCCCAGCGGGCTCTAGAGGGTTCCTGGGGCTCCTAGAAGGGTTCTAGAAGGCTCAAAGGGTAACCAGGGGGCTCTAGAAGGTCCCTGGGGGCCCTAGAAGGGTACTAGAAGGCACTAAAGAGGACCCAGGGTGCTCTGGAGGGTTCCCCAGGGTCTTACCATGGCCCTAGAAAGCCCTATGGGGGTCCCAGGGGGCTCTTGAGGGTTCCCTGTGTCCTAGAAGGGTCCTAGAAGGCCCTAAGGGGGTCCCAGGGGGCTCTAGAGGGTACCTGGGGGCGCTAGAATTGTCCTAGAAGGCCCTAAATGGGTCCCAGGGGGCTCTAGAGGGTTCCTTGTGGTACTAGAATCGTCCTAGAAGGCTCTAAGTGGTCCCACGACGCTCTAGATGGTTCCCCAGGGTCTTACAATGATCCTAGAAGGCCCTATGTGAGTCCCAAGGGGTTCTAGATGGTTTCTTGTGGTCCTAGAAGGGTCCTTGAAGTTCTTCAGGGGGTCCCAGTGGGCCCTAGAGAGTTCCTCGTGGACCTAGAAGGGTGCTAGAAGGCCCTAAGGGGGTCCCAGAGGGATCTAGAGGGTTCCTGGGGGGTCTAGAAGGGTCCTAGAAGGACCTAAGAGGGTTCCAGAGGGCTCTAGAGGGTTCTTGGTGGTCCTAGAAGGGTCCTAGAAGGCCTTAAGGGGGTCCCAGAGGGCTCTAGATGGTTCCTGGGGCTCCTAGAAGGGTTCTAGAAGGCTCTAAAGGGAACCAGGGGGCTCTAGAAAGTCCCTTGGTCCCTAGAAGTGTACTAGAAGGCCCTAAGGAGGACGCAGGGTGCTCTAGAGGGTTTCCCGGGGTCTTACCATGGTCCTAGAAGGCCCTAAGTTGGTCCCAGGGGGCTCTATCTGGTTTCCTCGTGGTCCTAGAAGAGTCGTAGAAGGCCTTAAGCAAGTCCCAGGGGGCTCTAGAGGGTTCCTGGTGGTCCGAGAAGGGTCCTAGACGGCCCTAAGGGGGTCCCAGGTGGTTCTAGAAGGTTCCTCGTGGTCATAGAAGGGTCCTAGAATGTTCTAAGGGGTCTCAGGGGCCTCTAGATGGTTCCCCGGAGACTTTAAATGGTCTTAGAAGGCCCTAAGGGGTTCTCAGAGGGCTCTAGATGGTTCCTCCTGGTCCTAGAATGGTCCTAAAAGGCCCTAAGTGGACCCAGGGGGCTCTAGAAGGTCCCTGGGGGCCCTAGAAGTGTACTAGAAGGCCTTAAATAGGACCCAGGGTGCTCTAGAGGGTTCCCCGGGGTTTTACCATGGACCTAGAAGGCCCTAAGGGGGTCCCAGGGGGCTCTAGAGGGTTCCTGGTGGCCCTAGAAGGGTTCTAGAAGGACTTAAGCAAGTTCCAGGGGGGTCTAGAGGGTCACTGGGGGCGCTAGAAGAGCCCTAGAAGGCCCTAAGGTGTCCCAGGGGGCTCTAGAGGGATCCTCGTGGTCCTAGAAGGGTCCTAGAAGGCTCTAAGGGGTCCCACGAGGCTCTTGAGGGTTCCCCAGGGTCTTACAATAACCCTAGAAGGCCCTAAGGGAGTCCCAGGGGGCTGTAGAGTGTTTCTCCTGGTCCTAGAAGGGTTCTAGAAGGCCTTAAG